>NW_026843684.1:0-237422 GCF_030254825.1 Meriones unguiculatus
GCTGGAAGTCGCTGGTGTAGAGGAAGAATGTGCAGTTTGAATTCTCCTGCTCAGAGGCCGTCCAGCTGGTCTATGGAAAAGGAATCCTGGGTTCTCGGCCCCCCTTTTTTGGAATTGCGGCCCTCCCAGTCAAAGCAACGCTGCTCTCTCGGGAAGGCAGAAATGGGCTCACCCTGATGCGTATTTTTAAAGATTAAAAAACAACATCAACAACAAAAGGCGGCGCAGTGACATACACCTGGGATCCCAGCACTGGGGAGGCAGGGGCAGGCGGGTCTCAGTGTGTTCCAGACCAGCGTGCTCCAGAAAGCGAGTCCAGGACAGACAGGGACACAGAATCCCTATTTCTTTCCCAGGTGCCAGGTTGGATCCCCAGGGACAACAGGGTGGTGCACAAATGTCTGATTCCCTCTGGTGATGCGCACGTGTCCATGAAGACAGAGCGCTCCTGCACCTAATAGCTAGATTTATATATGTGATAATTTTAATACTATATATTTTAATTTAGTAAAGACAGAACTGTCTTGAGTACCCACATCCTCTAGTCCTGTGGCATCGCTGGATGAACCACTGAACGATAATGGCCTTATTCCGCCCTAAGCATGGAGGGACCCTGTGCCAGAATTAAGCTCAAGGGAGTGGAGGGGAGGGGGATGCTAAGGCGTTTACCTGGGCCCCTGCACCTGTATTCAACCTCTAAAAGTTGTTGCTGCAGGCTATGGAAGACACAGGTTTTCCCTTAATTTAGAAAAAAAAAAGCCTGAGAGAATTTATTCCAAATTTTAATACAAACAAGTAATTGACCTGTATTATACATGCACAACAATTTCAGTTCCTCTCCTCTGGTCACACACAAAAAAAGCAAATAGTGTACATGACGCTACTTCACTCTTGGAGGAAAACATGGCTGTGCTTTGGGCTGGTTTTGTGTTTCTGAGTTTTCTGCAGTGCTGTGGCAGTTATGATCCCACAGGTGATAACACATAGGGTGATCAGGTGTACCCACCCAGGTACATAAAGGGGCAAGGTGCAGCAACTTTGATACAAAGGATAAAGACCAAACAAGCCATTCCCGGATGTGTAAATGGACAACACACACACACACACACACACACACACACACACACACACACACTTGAGGACCACTTCATTCCTTCTCAAATAACAAGGGTTCCAAGTCCAGATGTAGTTTTGAACAAGTTTTGTTTCATTTTCATTTTAATGGCCCATATACAGATAAAAAATTGGCCAGGGATTTGGTTCTGGCTCCTGATTGGTATCAAATGAGACCAAATTCCCACTGATCTCCATTTCTTGAGGAATATCTGAGGATGCATATGTCTTCAGTCATGGCCTCTTAAAAGACTATCATATTATTTAGTGTAGTTTAAATAGCAAATGATGATGTTATTCCTATTACTCAATTTCATCTCTCGTGAAAATTCATATTCTGAGGAACATGTGGAAGGTTTTCTAAAAGGACTCTCCCCTACATGCATCACTTTCACACACTCAAAAAAATACAGCATTATTCTTTTCCCATGTCTGACAAAATCATAATTTCTGAAGAGCCTACGCTGCCAAAAACTCACTAGCTAGCACCCAGAACACATGCACCTATCATGAAGTATAAGAACCTTTGATACAATGACCATCATCATGTACCAAATTGGCCAGTATGAACCAGACCATCAGTGAGGCTGCCCACTGACCAGTGTTATAGTGGAATTCAAATAAAATTATAGTCTTTAGCCCAATAATCACTCTGCATGGTAGACTGTCCAGGTGAGTCAGTGAGGGTGACTTGTGCTTGTGAGAGTAGCATCACTCTCAGCAGCCACAGAAGTAGACATGCAGCTCAGCTCTTCCTGCCAATCTTCACATTCTCCCAAACTGTGCTCAGCCTAAACCCAGAATACCATCAGTACCCCTACCTTCCAGCTAGCTCCAAATGATAGTGAAGCATCTCCAACTGTTCCAAGAACATGAACACTGCCTGATGTGTGCTTGACATCACTGAACCAGCCAGGAAAATGTCTGTTATTATCCTGGAAGTAGGAACTGCTTGGCTTTCACCACGATCATACAAAATGTTTAAATAATGTGACATCTTCCAAAATACACAACAGAAAGCATCAATGTAACTTGGTATTGTTGCTTTTTTCCCCCTCTCATTCATCACAGCAAATTCTCAGTGTAGCTATGATTTTCTAGGTCCCAAAGTTCCTTTCTTACAATCCCAGTATCTTCTCAAACCAAAATGAATGTTATAACCCAGCAGCTATTTGTTTCCTACTGAGGAAACGTAGTTATCAAAATGGAATTGGTGAATTCCTTTTTGATGGGTCACCCAAGCTGGTGCACCTCTCCAAAGAAGATGGAAAAGAGTAAATTCTCCAGGATGGTGTCCTAAAGTGAATCAAGTATGGCAAAGCATGATAACAGGAGCCATGTTGGACCTGCCTTGATTTCCAGAGTCTTCAATATTTCACAAGGACAAACAGTGAGGTCAACCAAATCTCAGCATACGGTTCCTATATTATCATTTAAGATATGCTCAGGAAAACAATAGGTTTTTTTATTAGGATTTCCCCCAAATACCTTCACATTGGCTGTTTTTGCACGAGGTGCCCCCAAATACCCAAAGTCTCATGGGTCTGAAAAAGGTAAGAAATAATGGTCAGAGAACCAAAAAACTCCCTTGAGAGAAGACAAATCCTGTACAATTGGAATAAGGACACAGAAATAAACCCACACTCCTACTAAAACTTTACTTTCATCAAAGACAAAGCCATACAATGGAAAAATGACAGCATCTTCAACAAATAGTGGTGGTCTAACTAGATGTCTGCCTGTAGAAAAATGCAAATTGACCCCTTTGTATCACCATGCAGAAACTCAAGTCCAAGTGGATCAAAGACCTCAACATAAAACCAGAGACTCTAAATCATTTAGAAGACAAGGTAGAAAAAAGTCTGGAACTCATTAACATGGGAGACAATAGAACAAATCAGCACAGGCTCTGAGATCAACGATTAATAAATGGGATCTCAAGAAACTGAAAAGCTTCTGTAAGTCAAAGGACATGATCAAAAGAACAAAATGGCAGCCAACAAATTGGGAAAATAGCAACACCAATCCTACAGACAGAGCATTAAAAATTAAAAATATACAAAGAACTTAAGAAATTAAACACCAACAAATCAACTAATCCAATTTAAAAATGAGGTTCAGAGCTAAACTGAGAATTCACCACAGAGGAATCTCGAATAGCTGAGAAGCACTAAAGGAAATCATCAACGTCCTTAGTCATCAGACAAACAGAAATCAAAATGACTCAAGGATTCCATCTTACACCACTCGATTGGCTAAGATAAAAAACTCAAGTGACAAAATATGCTGGTGAGGATGTGGTAAAAAGGGAACATTCCTCCACTGCTGATGGGAGTGCAAACTTGTACAATTTCTCTGGAAATCAATCTGGTGCATTCGCATAAAATTGGGAATAGTTCTACCTCCAGACCCACCTATATCACTCCAGGGAATATATCTAAAAGATGTTCCATTATAGAACAAGAACATTTGTTCTGCTATGTTCATAGCTTTTTATTCATAACAGCTAGAAACTGGAAACAACCTAGGTGTCCCTCAAATCTAGAAGAATGGATAAAGTACTTCTGGTACATTTACACAATGGAATACTAATCAGTTATTAAAAATAATAATTCATGGAAACTGCAGGCAAATGGATTGAACTAGAAAAAATCATCCTGAGTGAGGTAGCACAGACACAGACAGAAACACAGAGTATATACTCACTTATGAGCAGATATTAGACCTATAATACAGGATAACCGTACTACAATCCACAGACCCAAAGAAGCTAAATAACAAGGAGGGTCCACAGGAGGGTGCCAGAATGTCGCCCAAAATAAAAAACAGAATAGACAGCAGAAGTGGATGAAGAAAGGGAACTGAGCAGAATTTTTTTTTTCTGACTCTAAGACAGGCTATTTATTGTCCACAAAAGAATCTTTTTATGTTTTTTTTTTTGCCATAAATATAGATTCTATTTTATGTGAAATGGTTGCTTTGGATACAGTCCTCTCGTATATATATCTTATGGCACTGGACATATTCCATGAAATCATAAAAATTTTGGTTATTGAACTTGCCATATTTTTACATATTTACACATATATCTTACAGAATTTCATCTCACACTAGGAAAGCATTTGTTGAAAGACATTCAAATTAAATGTCTTCAAATGAGTGCTTTCAGTCTCCAAATCATTTAAGATACAGATATATACACATACACGTTGTCAGAACCTTTTTCTATTTTAATTTGTACTTTCAACTATAAGGTGAAAATGTTTTATTGGCTTGATAACAGTGAATTACTACCAATAATATAAGATCCTGAGGCTACCCTTGCTTACCAGTGAGGCTTACCTGGCATGGAAGAAGCCGGTCCATGTTTCTGTATGCTTTAGGTCCCATTTCAATTTTGCTCAACAGAGTTCTATGGAGGGCACGGGCCACTACATAAACTGCATACCATATGGAATAGCTGGGCTCAGAAACGGTCACCACATCATTTTCTTCTGGTTTAATCTCTACAGAAATTGGGTATGGGTCATGATTTTCACATAGCAAAGCAGGAGGTGAGCAATTAAACCTGTCAATCCAGAATTTATGGAAGTAAAAATCTCCTGGGTACTGGGAGGCTGTAGAAGACAGAAAGTTCATTAAGCCAGTGATAGCTCTTGTTTTCGAATATGAGAAGCTTCCTCTGAAAAGGTTCATCAAGTCATTCCTATCTGATAGGGACTCAAAATAAAATGTGTTGGTTTGCCATGTTCTACACCTTCCTTCTGGTTGAAAATAATTTATTTACCATGTGAAAAAACTTCAGTTTCTTATATGACTACAGAATACCTGCACTTTTACCTGTGTATGTTGGTTCAAATTCAGCAAATCAACAGCAAATAGTACCCAAGTTTCAATTAGCTGGCTGTTTTTCTGCACAACCACACAGATCTTTCTTTCTTTCTTCCTTTCTCCCTTTCTTTCTTCCTTCCTTCCTTCTTTCCTTCCTTCCTTCCTCCCTCCCTCCCTCTCTCTCTCTCCGTCTCTCTCTCCTTCCTTCCTTCCCTCTTCTTCCTCCTCCATCTCTTACTTTTTCTCTTTGCCCATATGTATATGCCTTTAGAACAGCAGAGGTGGCCAGATCCTTCTGCATTGAGTCCCCAGCATCCTAACAAGTAAGCCTAGTGCACCTTACCTACTCAACCCCCAGCCCCCTAAACATTATTTATAGGGTCGTCTCTGCTCGTGCACCTGCGGGCCAAAAGAGGGCGCCAGAACAACCAATACAGGGTCGTGCACAGCCTCACCCAGGACCGGGTGCACCCATCTCCCCCAGGAAGCATGCAGGCCTGGAGGGAGCGGACGACTGTGCGTCTTCTTGTCCCGCCATCCCCCTGCCTACAGTTCTGCCCCCGCACCAGCAGCTCGGGGACTCCAGGCAGATGGATGGAAGGCGAGGAGTGGAGAGGGGAGGGAGGCGGGGAACCCCCAAATCCCTCCTACTCCCCTTCCTCCCCGCCACCACCCCACGTGTGAGCAGGACTATGATTTCATAACTGCTTGGGATAAGAAGATTGCTGACCTGGGAAAACCGTTCCGGGTAGCAGCGCGTCTCTGGCGGAAGTCCCGCCCCTTAGGGCTTCGCTTCCAGATCCGCCCTGCAGACTTTCTGGCTTGGAGGCACAGAGGCCTCCCTGCCATCTCCCTGGCCCACGGGGCTGTAAACACAAACCCTCTACTCACAGACAGACCTTTATCCCTTCGTTTCTCACTTCGGAGCTCTTGCTGGTCACGGAAGTCCCAAGAGTCCCAAGATGAATCGCGGCAGAGACTCAGAGGCGCGAGAACTACAAACATGGCTTCGGAGCAAGGACTTCTGGGATTGTATACTAGAACTACAAAAATGGCGTCCAGGCGGCGCCATGCATACTGGGATTGTTTGTAGTCACGAGCCTGCTTCTCTCCCACTCTGTTGCCTGGACCGTGGCCCCAGAGTCGCCTACAAATCCCAGAATCCGCTGCGTGCCGTTGCCAGCATCATTTGCATGTGTTCCTTAGGATTACCACCATTTGGCTTGGCGAGGAGCGTGGAAGTAGGCGCGGGAAACCTCTTTGTCCTCAGACCCCACACAGCCTTTCCCCTGCTCTCCGTGTCTGTAAATCTCTCTGCCACGCCATACCGTCATAGGGAGCAGGAGCTTTGTGACGTCATTGCCCCGCCCCTTGTCCACGAAGTCAACACACTTAAGCTGCTCCTGCTACTACAGTAAAAAGTCCTGTCCCTGGTAGCTTGTCCTTGGGTCTCTGCACCTTTGATTATGTCCCTGGGAGTGAGACACAGACAATATTTTTTTTTTTACATGAATACCACTCTGCCTTCTTTTGGAGGGGGACTTTTTTAAATTTTTTTATTAATTACACTATTCATTTTGTATCCCCCATGTAGCTCTCTCCGCCCTCCCTTCCCAATTCCTCCCTTCCTCTCCCCTTCTCCACACATGCCCCTCCCCAAGTCCACTGATAAGGGAGGTCTTCTTTTCCTTCCTTCTGATCCTAGTCTATTAGGTCTCATCAGGAGTGGCTGCATTGTCTCCCTCTGTGGCTTCTCCTTTCAAAATGGAGTCACCCAAGCTAACTTAAACTCTTCAATCACATAAGTAGAAAAGTAACTAAGATACCATGCACACATGATATATACCCAAAGTTAAAACGTAAGATTTTGCTGGAGACATAAATGTATTCTACTGCCAATCTGTGACTAGTGTTTCCCTTCTGTATCGCTTGTTTTGACTGGAGTATGTTTTCACAAACTCCACAGGAAAATGAGTGTCACAAATTACAGGCTAAAAATCGGGACTGGAGCGATAGCTCAGCAGTTAAGAGGACTTCTTGCCCTGCCAGTGAATTGAATTTAGCTTCCAGCATTCATATTGGGCTACTCCCAATGGTCTGTAACACCAGATCCAAGTGATCTGACACCCTCTTCTGGCCTCCGTGAGGACCCACATTCCTCTGTAAACACACACACACACACACACAGAGAGAGAGAGAGAGAGAGGAAAGTGAGAGGGGGAAAGGATAGGTTTGTGTGTGTGTGTGTGTGACAGGATCTCCCATCTGTATTGTCTTTTAAAATCACATATAAACTAAAATGACCTTGATCCAATCATCTTGCCTCTAACTCCTGGGTGCTTGGATTCCAGGGGTGCAGCACCACACCTCAGTTCAAGCATTGGTGAAGATGGGACTCAGATTTTCTTGTGGTTGCTAAGCATTTGGTCAACAGAGGGATCCTGAGACCATAGGTACCATTTCTCTGTAAAACAACTTAAGTCTTTTCAAGGGAGAAAACTAGTTCAAGCTCAAGGCATGTGCTCTAGGCCAGGCACATGGTCTCACTGTGGGAGATGGAAATGAGGTTTACAACAGGTGTTAGTTAGCTTTTTAAAATGAGGTTTTCGGTATTACACATCAGTGCCTGTGATTATGTGGAAGTGTTCCATCTCTTTGGATAAGCTGCTGTATTAAGATCAGTGGTGTGGGATTGCAGAAAAATCACAGGCCTGGCCAGGCTCAGGTCCAGCAAGCCAGGAGGCAGATACAGTAAGGTGCAGGCCTCTTGGACTGAAAGGCAGGTCTCAGCCCAGTAGGTGCTTCACCTGAGGTCAGGACAGTTTGTGGATATACTGCACTATCCAGCCACCAGAGCTGGCGGCCAAGCCCTGGGAATTCAATGGCAAATCTCCAGAGAGGAGGGGAGTACTCCATCCCCCCAGGATAAATGACTGACAAATTTCAAGTAGCCATGGTGGAAAGCTGATTATATCATGAAACACAATTTTGTCATTTTGTCGTGTGATATCAAGGATTTATAAACCTTGGGCCATGAGAGGGGCTTAAAGGGTACATGTGTTTGATTGCCTGGGAATAGAGATACTAGGGATAGTTGATTTACATATTGTGGTACAGTACCTCATTTGCATGTAGTATCACAGTACTATTACAAGGAGAATATGTTAATTAATGATCCTATTCATGGGGGAACATCTCCAGGTAAGATCTCCTTACGATAGGGTGGAGTATTTTCAGGAATCCACAGGTGCTTGCTGAACAGGTTTCTTATCAGGAAAAGGACAGGCCTGTAATCTTCACTTAAGGCTATGTGATGCTCCTTATAGGATCTGAGGTTCCCCAGATCAGGCAAAGAGAGAATCCCACTGAGAAAGTGAGTCCACTGTTACACACCAAGCTCAGAGGCTATCTGGAATTGTCATACTACAAAATTATATTCAGAGTTCCCCAACTGAGGTTCTGCAACAACTCCTCAGTATCAACAGTTTGTTTAACAGTGCTCCTTATGCATTACCAGCCTGTCTGTTGGCTGTTCTGTGATGATGAGAATCAAGGCCAGGGCCTTCTGCCCCGGCAGGTCCTCTAGCAATCACCAACATCATTTTGTTTCCATTATCAGTGACAGCATCTTATATACTAATGGTTTTGCATTTCTGTGAAGATTTTTAAATTGTGCAAACATATATTTTAAATATATTATATCATAAAAGAAATCATGCCTTGTCAACACCAAGAAACACTTAAGAGCAGTCAAGGTCAGTATGTAAACTGTTACAAGACTGAAGGACACACTGGCTGCCTGAGTCAACAATCCTTAGAAACTTCTCTAGGTTGTAGAATTCAGTCAAAAATAGTTACAAGAATCAGATGATAGTGTCTTTAGTGAAGGAAAAGGAAAGTAAGAATGTCCAGATGAAAGAACACAGAAAATCGGAGAAAACTCACTCTTGCCATTTTTACACAACTAGGGTCTTACACAACAGGGTCTGACAAAACTTATGTACCTAAAATAAATCAATTTTAATTTCTAAAGAAAAAAATAACATATAGAAGAGGAAAACTTTAGGAAATTACATGTGCGTGTGTATTGTCACTATTTTCATTATCTTATCCTCTAGGATGCCAGAAGATTACATTCAATATCCTGGACTTGGAAACATACACTTCTGAGCCCTTGATGTAAGTGCTAGGAATTAAAATTGGCGTCAAAATGGAGTAGTACCACTAACTCTCTAGTTCCCAATGATGTCATTATAATGCAGAGGGTGAAGATGCTGCATTACCCCTTCTTTCTCCTAGCACTTAAAGGTGATGAAGACTCTGATAAATGGCTGCTGGATTTCTCTCCCTTTGTGAATGGACTTCCCATATTCTTATTGTCATTGCTACCACAGTTCTCTTGATATGAGTAAATGTAACAAAAGGCTTTGTTGAAACCAGTCAGATTATATTAGAAAAATATTCATTATTTGAGATATAGCCTAACTTTTTGGAATCAATCAGAGACAGGATATGTCTACATAGCCATGGCTGTTTCAGAACGCAATCTGTGGATCTCGGCATGGTGGCACACACTTGTAATTCCAGAACTCAGGGAAGAAGAGGTAAGCAGATCTCTGTGACTTTAAGGACAGCCTGGTCTAGAAAGTGAGTCCAACACATCCAAGGATACACAAGCAAATTTTCTCTCAAAAACAAACAAACTCCAGATACACCTGCCTCTGCCTCCTTCAGCAAATCCTACTGGCCTGCACCACCAGAACTGGAACTTTAAAGAAAAATTCTCAACTTCATATGAAAAAACAAATAAACTCAGAATTGCCAAAATGATCCTATACACCAACCTATTGTCTGGAGGTATATCCATCCCTGATCTCAACCTGTACTACAGAGCAATAGTAATAAAAACCACATGGTACTAGCATAGAAACAGAATGGTGGCTCAATGGACTCAAATTGAAGATCAAGAAATAAACCCATACACCTACAGTTACTTGATTTTTGACAAACCAGCCAAAACCACATAACGGAAAAAAGACAGCATCTTCAACAAATGGTGCTGGTCTAACTGGATGTCTACATGTAGAACAATGCAAATACATTCATATTTAGCGCCCTACACAAAACTAAAGTCCAAGTGGATCAAAGACCTCAATATAAAACCAGACACACTAAATTGGCTAGAAGAAAAAGTGGGGAAGAGCCTTGTCCTCATTGGCACAGGAGACAACTTCCTGAACAGAACACCAACAGCACAGGCTCTAAGAACAACAATCAATAAATGGGATCTCATGAAACTGAAAAGCTTCTGTAAAGCAAAGGACACTGTCATTAGAAGAAAAGGATAGCCTACACACTGGGAAAGGATCTTCACCAACCCTGTATCTCACAGAGAACGAATATCCAGAATGTATAAATATCTGAAGAAGTTAAAAAGCAACCAAGTAATCCAAATTAAAAAAAAAATGGTGTACAGAGTTAAACTGAGAATTCTCTGTAGAGGAATATAGAATGGCAAAGAAACACTTAACTAAATGTTCAATGTCCTTATTCATCAGGGAAATCAAAACTACCCTGATATTTTACCTTACACCCATCAGAATAGCTAAGATCAAAACTCAAGGGATGACACATGCTAGAGATATTGTGGAGAAAGGAGAACCCTCATTGACGGTGGGAATGTACCTTTGTACAACCACTTTGGAAATCAATCCAGCACTTTCTCAGAAAATTACGACTAGTGCTACCTCAAGATCCAGCTCTACTACTCCTGAGCATATACCCAAAAGATGCTCAAATATAGAACAAGGACATATGTTTATAGCATTTTCTTAATAGCCAGAATATGGAAACAACCTAGATGGCCCTCAACAGAGGAATGGATATAGAAATTGTGGCATATTTATACAACGGAATACTACTCAGCAATTAAAAACAAGAAAATCATGAAATTTGTAGGCAAATGGATGAAACTAGAAAATATCATCATGAATGAGGTATCCCAGAAGCAGAAAAACACATATGTAATATACTCACATAAGTATATAGTAGCCATATAAGGTGAACATACTAAAATGTATAGTACTAAAGAAGCTAAAACAAGGAGGACCCTATGAGAGACTACAACCTTGATTAGAAGGACAAACAGGATAAGACTTTGGAAGTAGGGAACAGAACACAGGGAACAGGACAGGAGC
Organism: Meriones unguiculatus; assembly: GCF_030254825.1. Taxonomy (NCBI): domain Eukaryota; kingdom Metazoa; phylum Chordata; class Mammalia; order Rodentia; family Muridae; genus Meriones; species Meriones unguiculatus. Next base: position 11,142 of record NW_026843684.1, read on the forward strand.
TTCCACGGGGTCCACTGAAAGACTCTACCCATCAGGGTTTTGAAGGAGATACTGAGACTCATAGCCAAATTTTGAGCAGAGGGCAGAGATTATGGAAAAATGGGGAGATAAAAGGAGCTGGAAGGGACAGGTGCTTCACAAGGAGACTAACAGAGCCAAAAAACCTGGTCCCAGGGTGGCCTGCATAGACTGATACTCCAACCAACAACCATGGAGGGAGAGAACCTAGAAGCCCTGTACATAGGAAGCCCATAGGCTGCTCAATTTCCAAGTGGGTACCCTAGAAAGGGGTTCAGGGGATCTCTCTGAAATGGACTCAGTGGTCAGCCTTTCATAACCTCTCCCTGGGGATGGGGGATGCAGCCTTACCAAGCCACAGAGAAAGATGCCATCCCTGATGAGACCTGATAAGCTAGCTTCAGATAGAAGAAGAGGAGGTCCTCCCCAGTCAGTGGACTAGGTGAGGGGTATATGAAGAGTGAGTCAGACTGGGAGGAGACTGGGATGGGGGTGGAGGTGGGGGCTACAGCTGAGATACAAAGTGAATAAATTGTAATAAATAATAAAAAATAAAGCAAAATATTTGAAATAAAAATATTAAATAATAGCTTAAAATTTTTCCTGATTTATCTATAAATTATACTTTTACTATAAGCATAATTTTCACACCCCAAGAGGCCAAACTATAAAGAGAAAATCAAGAAAAACCATTAAAAAAGGGTGAAGGACATGGAAAAATTAAAATGGTGGAGAATAATAAAGTATTTAAAGTTTTAGAAGAATGTTCTATGTTCTGAGACTATTGCTTCAAGAACAAAAAAGAAATAAACTTTATCACATAAGGAAAAGCTGAAAGTGTGTATTTTTAATCATCTGCACTATACAAAAAGCTATCAAAAAATTGCTGCAGCCTTCAGCTTTCAGTATATCTGGAAGTAGTAACTATCACTAAATTTTTCAAGAAGCATTTCTTTGTAAATGTTCCCAGGCTGTTAGAGAATTCTAAGCCCAAAGGAGTGTGGACTCAATTTGCAAGTTTTGAACTAAATCACTGAGGTCTTTTTCCTTCAAAGTCTTAGTAAACTACAAAGAGAGCAAAGCTTAGATTTTTGGTAATCCTTACACAGTCAGAACGTTCTTGCATGCTGAATACACAGGCAAGGACAAAAAGAATGAATGCTCTTGACAGAATTCCTCTAACTGTGATGCTGTGGTGTATAGTAGAATTTCCAATCAACTGTGAACTGTCCACACACTTTTTCAAACATATATCATATCAAAACCTTTCCAGAATGTTAATTGTTCATGAAAGCTCCTAAAGCAAACATTATGACATAAAAAAATGGAATATTTTTATTAAAAAAAGTTGCAGGGTAAAATAGAAAACCAATAGGATCTTGTGTGAAAATCAGTAGAAATAATTATTTTAAAGGAACTGAGTTTATGTTACAATATTGTTTAAAGACATCAGTGAGATTGCTGATGTACAATTCTGAACATTTGCCACAGTTGAAATCAGTCAAGGAGAGGCAAGAGAGTATTCCTATAAAGGAATATTTCTTTTTCTCTGCCTGAAGATAGACGTATCTGGTTCAGCAAAGCTGGTGAGAGTGTTCTCCAATTTATGTTACTGACTAGTACTTAACTTTATATTACACCTTTTTGTTTAATTATTGTTTTGTATAACCTAGACCTGGTATAAGAACATATCACTTTGGTGATCTAAAATTTCTTAATAATAAACACCTTTGTTATTCTAGGACAATTTCTACAGTGATATGTTAGAATATTGACTCTAAATGTGTTTTATAACCCATTGTGTTTACGAAAGTCAAAGACACGGTTATTCTTTCAGCTACATTTCATCCTGTTCTTAGGAAGGAATGCTCTGAATTCTACATAATAGTTAAACTGATGATCTGCACTGAATCCAATTGTGTAAAAAACAATATTAGAAGAATAGAAAATTATTTAATAGATAAGGGTGTAACTCATTGTGTAGTATGTATGAGGTCATGTGAGGTCATGAGCTCTATCTTAAGTACCATACAGTTAGTCTCTCTTGCTCTCTCTCTCTCACACACACAATCAAGTCTATAAAGGTGATTTTTAAGCAGAAGTTACATGAAAAGACATCCTTATGCCTAGGAGATTCACATAGATATATGGAAAAAAAGACAAGACTATATAGCTGGGCTTTAAAATAAGGTGCTAGAGTACACATTGAGAGAAAGAATACAGGCCATAATTAAAAATGTAAAACGTCACCAATCAGGTAAATATGAAGATCAAATGTTAATCCTTTGTAATATTTTGCTTAAAATTTGTTTATATTAATTTTCTATTAGAATTATTTATGATTAGACAAATTTATTTTACAATATAAGCAATAGTGGAAAAACACAGAAGTCTATATATAAGCAATAAGAACCAGGAGAAAACAGTTTAATTATGGTAGGAATGTTTGGATTGAAATTGTATGGGAGTGGATCATTTAACAGTAGTTTCTCTTTTTTGGCACTGTAACTAATGTGGAACAATCTTGCTTCATATTGCTTTCTACATATCATACTGTAAATACTTTTTTTTCTGTAAATACTTTTATGTGCATGGAATACACATACTGTTTCTATATACCACTGCCTAAATTCTCACTCTCTCTCCTCTACCCTATTCTTATATCCCCATATTTCATTATTCTACAAACTGTCTCTCTCCTAGTCATGAACATGTAATGAATGTCATTTTTGGTTTTATATTCACATACAGTGGCACAGTTTATGATGTCCTCAATGAACATCTTCAGTGGAAGGGGTTTCCTGTTTCCCTTATTGGCATCGTTAATGGATCTGCTCAAATGCAATAAAAAAAATACAGTAAAGTGAATCTGTAAGTAGAGTATTACAAGCTAATCACTGTCAATATTTTATCAATATCATCTTAGCTTTAAACACATCTTCAGGACTATGCATTATTAGAATTGGGAATATTCAAAAATGTTTCAGAAAGAAAGACATGGTCAGATAATAACACATTGATCTAGCAAGAACAGCCAGTCTTCAAAATTTTTGTCTGTGAGGGAAGGGCAGAAACCTCCTTGACTTCAAAGCAGAAAGCATCAGATGATTTGAGCATACATGGGAGAGTAACATCTACCGAGTGGAAATTAAAATGACTCTGGAGAAAACTGCTCACTCCAATAGAAAGAGGAGATGATGAAGAGCATAGCATATAAAACTTCCTCATAATAAAGCAAAATATGCATTTGAACAAGAAAATTTAAAGCAGTAGCTAGGAAAGATCTAATCAACAGCACATTTGAAAACAGTCCATCAAATACATTTTTGTAAAAGAAATAGAGCACAGACTGCCATTCCTTTATCAATGAGGAATTAAAATGAGTAAAATACCTTTGGGGAAAAAAGTACCACCACTCTTTCTAGTCCATAAAACTATAATTTAAAAAGTGAAAAAAAATAGACTCTTGAAAAATGCTAAGGTATTTAATATTATTCCTCATTAAAAATAATATAAAGTCAATTTCCATCTATAAGCATGCAGGTGTAGCTGGCATTCTTCACATGATTGGGCTGCTGTTAGATCTGTTATTTCACTGGAAAACATACATGATAGGAATTAAACAATAGTGGTGATGCTGGTTGGAAATGTCTTGTTCACATAGAAAGGAATTATTATTTCATTATTCACACTAATGCAAACATAAAGAATGTGACCTTTGGTTAGAACACACACTTAAGCAGGGAAAACACCTTTTATGATAAAAATTTATCATTATTTTCTCATATGAATTTAGCACACTAAGATTTCATAAAGTGAAAAGTATTATATTGAATGAGTTAGACCACAGTTATATTGAATATATTCCAAGGGTCTTATCATTTTGTTGATGAACATTTTTTTTTTATCCAAAGTACAACCCTTACCCATTTCTCTATTCTTTTCTACAATCTTTTTTAATTGATTTACTTTATTTATTATAATTTATTCACTTTGTATGCTTGTTGTAATTTCCTCCCTCTTTTCCTCCCAATCATGCCCTCCCTCCTCCTTCGCCTCCCCAGGAACTCCTGCCCTTCCATCTTACCCTAGCCCATCAGGTCTCATCAGGACTGGCTGCATTGTCTTCCTCTGTGGCTTCATAAGGCTGCCCACAACCCCTCATGGGGAAGTGATCAAAAAGCCAGCCACTGAGTTCATGTCAGAGACAGCACCTGTTCTATATAATAGGGAACCCCATTTGGACACTGAGATGCCATGGGCTACATCTGTACAGTGATTCTAGACTATCTTCATGTATGATCCTTCCTTGGAGAATCAGTCTCAGAAAAGACACCTGGGCCCAGATTTTTGGTTCTGTTGCTCTCCTTGTGGAGCTCCTGTCCCCTCCAGGTCTTTCTGTCTCCCCCTTCTTTCATAAGGTTCCATGCACTTTGCCCAAAGTTTGGCTATGAGTCTCAGCATCTCCTTCGCAAGATCCAGCTTTACAACTCCTAAGCATATATCCAAAATATCCTCAAATATATAACAAGGAAATTTACTCAACCATGTTCATAGCAGCTTTATTCATAATAGACAGAATCTGCAAAGAACCAAGATGTACCTCAAAGGAGGAATGGATACAGAAATTGTGGTACATTTACACAATGGAATATTACTCAGCAATAAAAACAAGGATATCATGAAATTTGTAAGCAAATAGTGGAAACTAGGAAAGATCATCCTGAGTAAGTTATCCCGGAAGGAGAAAGATACACATAGTATATACTCACTTATAAGTGGATATTAGACATAATATACAGGGTAAACATACTAAAATCTGTATACCAAAAGAAGCTAAGTAAGAAGGATGACCCTGGGTAAGATGATCAATGCTCATTCACAAATGCAAATGGGATAGACATTGGAAGAGGGAGAAAACAGGGAACAGGGAAGAATCCTACCACACAGGGCCTCTGAAAGACTCATTCCACTATTCCTAATTCTATTATTTTATAGCCCTATGCCAGGTACTGTTTTTCATTCATAAGCTAAAATGTGAGTTATTTCAGATTTCTGAAAATTGTGATCCTTGTTGCCAGGAACATTCAGATACATTTCACTTTTCTTTTGCCATAGTTCTACATCCATAAATGGAGCTGCACATTCATACTGAAATTCTCTGTGAATGATTCTTGACAAGAGACTCTCACCTTTCATGTTTCCACTATTAACTGCTTACCCACTTTATATTCTGCCTGAAACCACTCTTATCAGAAGGGTAGATTATGCTTGTGGCCCTCAATATGCAAGTGTAAAGAGATAATACATCTAATATCACCAAATTAAAATGTGACACAGAAACATCAAAGGAATTTGGTTATATGCATTATTGAAAATGCCTGGTGCGGGAGGAGGGGCAAGATGGCGGAGCCGGGAGGACTCTCATTCTGAGCAGCAGCACAGCAGGATCAGCACAGTGACCAGCAATCAGAACTCTCAGCCATAAAACACAGTCATTGTGTTTCCCAGGTGAGAGGATACCCCACGGTGGGGGATTCAATCAGCTTTTAACTCACCCGGCTAAACCGCGGAAGAGATCCCGGTTCCGCCAGACGCTTGGCTGCCGGCCGCCAGCCCCAGCCCCAGCCCAGAGCCACAAGCCAGTGTCTCTGGTCACGGTCCCAGACTGAACCTTGGGCACCACACTATCAGAGACTGGAATTTTCAGTCGAGAGATAACCCCAGGGTACAGGAAACGATTGGGACCGGCCTTAGGTCACCCAGACATCCCCTGGAAAAGACTCGGGCGGGTTCCACGGGCACCCCAGGAGCCAGCCCGGAGCCAGAGCCGGGGACCGAGGTTCCTGCACAGAGCCCTGCCTGCCTGCGCGCCTGATTCGCCGCCGGAGATAGAAACGGCGGGTCTGATCTCAGAGCACTCAGCTCACCCCCAACCTGAAAAGGTCCCCGGAAAATTACCCAGCTTAGGGAGCAACTCAGGCTCCCAAAAGCCGCAAAGGCAGACACAGGCAGTTTCTGCGCACCAGACAGCTGGCAGAGACTGAGCCGCCATCACACAGCTGTGCTCCAAGCACAGGCAATTTCTGTGGCCAGCCAGCTGGCAGACACTGAGCAGTGTGCACCAGCGCAAAAAAAGGCACTAGGAGTCCGAGTCTCCAGAGAATCCACGGGGAAGGAAGGAAACTGTACTGATCTAAATCACCCAATCCTTCCCTAGAAAAAGTCTAGCAGTCTAGTGGGGCCGAGGCGCCAGCACTCAGCTGTGCTCCAGACACAAGCACAAACAGCTGAGGTGCGCCTGATGTCCAACTGGGTCACAGCAGCTGATCATTAAATTTGCAACAAGAAACCCAGAAACAGGGCAGTTGCCCTCAGGACTTCCCTGGGTGAGAGGAGAACCCTCTCGACTAACAAAGACCACAGTTACCACTCAGGTCTATATCCCTGAGGTGAGCAACTCCTGAAAAAACACCAGCCATCCAGGGACTATACCCAAAAAGCTGAGAAGACATCCTTCAGGAAAAACCAGCTTTCTGCAAAGGGGATTCTCTCCACCACAGGATCCCCAGGAACCACCAGAAAATAACCCCAAACACCTAAGATAACACAATGGGTAGAGGCCAGCGTAAAAGCTCAAGCAACAAAAGACAGAGCAATATGGCATCTCCAGAACCCAGCTACCCAGGGGCAAGTAGCCCTGGACACCCCACCATAACTGAAATCCAAGAAGATGACCTAACAAGTATGCTCATGAAGATGATAACAGAGGAAACAAATAAGATTCGTAAAGACATAGAGGAAGATAAACTCAAACAGAATATTGCCATCCGTAAAGAAATAGAGGAAGCTGCAGCCAAACAGTTTATGGCCTTTAGAAAAGAGATGCTTAAAACACTGAATGAAATGATAGAAACAGAGTTGAAGGAACTAAAAGAAAAACAGGAAAGTACAATCAGACAGGTGAAGGAAGTAAACAAAACAACTCAAGACCTGAAGATAGAATTGGAAAAATTAAAGAAAACACAAATGGAAGAAATAATGGAAAGGAAGAATCTAGGGAAGAAAACAGGAACTACAGAAGTAAGCATAACCAACAGACTACAAGAGATGGAAGAAAGAATCTCAGGTGTAGAAGATACAATGGAAGAAATCGATGTATCTGTCAAAGAAAATGTTAAATCTGAAAAATTCCTGACACAGACCGTCCAAGAAATGCAAGACAATATGAAAAGACAAAACCTAAGAATAATAGGTATAGAGGAAAAAGAAGACTCCCTTCTCCAAGGCCCAGAAAATATTTTCAACAAAATCATTGAAGAAAATTTCCCCAAGCTAAAGGAGAGGCCAATTAGAATACATGAGGCCTACAGAACACCCAACAAATTTGACCAGAAAAGAAAATCCTCCCGCCACATAATAATCAAAACAGTAAGTATACAGAACAAAGAAAAAATACTAAAAGCTGCAAGGGAAAAAGGCCAAGTAACATATAATGGCAAACCCATTAGAATCACACCTGACTTTTCAACAGAGACTATGAAAGCCAGAAGGGCCTGGACGGATATCATGCAGACCCTAAGAGAACACAGATGTCAGCCCAGGCTACTATACCCAGCAAAACTCTCAGTCCTCATAGATGGAGAAAACAAGATATTCAATGACAAAAACAAATTTCAACAATACCTAGAAACAAATCCAGCATTACAGAAGACACTGGAAGGGAAAATACAACCCAAGAAAGCTAGCTACATTCAAGAAAACACAGGAAATAAATAACCTCACTTCAGTAAAACAAAAAGCAACCAAGCACACAAACTGATGACCACAGCCAACATCAAAATCAAGAGATCTAACAGCCACTGGTCATTAATCTCTCTCAACATCAATGGACTCAACTCTCCAATAAAAAGACACAGATTAACAGAATGGATACATAAACAAAACCCAGCAATCTATTGCATACAAGAAACACACCTAAGACACAAAGATAGACTTTACCTGAGGGTAAAGGGTTGGAAGATGACTTTCCAAGCAAACGGACCCAAGAAGCAAGCAGGAGTAGCCATTCTAATATCTGATAAAATAGACTTTCAACCAAAATTAATCAAAAGAGATGGGGAAGGACACTTCATACTCATCAAGGGAAAATTCCACCAGGAAGACATCACAATCCTGAACATCTATGCCCCAAATACAAGGGCACCCACATTTGTGAAAGAAACATTGATAAAATTTAAAGCACGTATAGATCCACACACATTAATAGTGGGAGACTTCAACACCCCACTCTCAACAAAGGACAGGTCAACAAAACAGAAATTAAACAAAGAAACAATGTCTCTGACAGAGGTCATGAATCAAATGGACCTAACAGACATTTACAGAACTTTACACCAAACACAAAAGAATTTACCTTCTTCTCAGCACCTCATGGAACCTTCTCCAAAAAAGACCACATAGTGGGTCACAAAGCAAGCCTCAACAGATACAAGAAGATTGAAATAATCCCATGTATCTTGTCTGATCACCATGGAATAAAGCTGGACCTCAACAATAACAGAAATAACAAAAAGCCTACACACACATGGAAACTGAACAACTTGTTACTAAATGACAGCTTGATCAGGGAAGAAATAAAGAAAGAAATTAAAGTCTTTCTAGAAATCAATGAAAATGAAGACACAACATACCCGAACTTGTTGGACACAATGAAAGCAGTGCTAAGAGGAAAGTTCATAGCACTAAGTGCCTTCAAGAAGAAATTCGAGACAGCTCATTCAAGCACCCTAATGGCTCACTTAAAAACCCTAGAAAAAGAAGAAGCAGACACAGCAAGAAGGAGTAGACGGCTGGAAATAATCAAACTCAGGGCTGAAATCAATCAATTGGAAACAAATAAAACAATTCAAAGAATCAATGAAACCAAGAGCTGGTTCTTTGAGAAAATCAACAAGATTGACAAACCCTTAGCCAGGCTAACTAAAAGGCAGAGAGACACCACCCAAATCAACAAAATCAGAAATGAAAAGGGGGATATAACTACAGACACCGAGGAAATCCAAACAATCATTAGGACTTACTTCAAAAGTCTATATGCCACAAAATTTGAAAATCTAAATGAAATGGACAATTTTCTTGATCGATTTGACTTACCAAAGCTGAACCAGGACCAGATAAATCAACTAAATAGACCTATATCCCCCAAAGAAATAGAAGCGGTCATCAAAAGTCTCCCATCCAAAAAAAGCCCAGGACCAGATGGCTTCAGCGCAGAATTCTACCAGACCTTCAAAGAAGAGCTAACACCAATTCTCTTCAAACTATTCCACAAAATAGAAACAGAAGGAATATTACCAAATTCATTCTATGAAGCCACAGTCACCTTGGTACCTAAACCTCACAAAGACTCAACAAAGAAAGAGAATTTCCGGCCAATCTCCCTTATGAACATTGATGCAAAAATACTTAATAAAATACTTGCAAACCGAATCCAAGAACACATCAAAGATATTATCCACTATGACCAAGTAGGCTTCATCCCAGGTATGCAGGGGTGGTTCAATATACGGAAATCCATCAATGTGATCCACCATATTAACAAACTGAAAGAAAAAAAAAACACATGATAATCTGCCTAGATGCTGAAAAAGCCTTTGACAAAATCCAACATCCATTCATGTTCAAAGTATTGGAGAGATCAGGGATACAAGGCACATATCTAAACATAGTAAAGGCGATATACAGCAAACCTATAGCCAACATCAAACTGAACGGAGAGAAACTTAAAGCAATCCCACTGAAATCAGGGACAAGACAAGGCTGCCCACTCTCTCCATATCTCTTCAACATAGTGCTGGAAGTCCTTGCTAGAGCAATAAGACAGTTGAAGGAGATCAAGGGGATACAAATTGGAAAGGAAGAAGTCAAATTATCACTATTTGCAGATGATATGATAGTATACGTGAGTGACCCCAAAAACTCTACCAGGGAACTCCTACAGCTGATAAACACCTTCAGCAAAGTGGCCGGATACTAAATTAACTCAAAAAAATCAGTAGCCCTCCTGTATACAAAAGACAAAAGGGCTGAGAAAGACATTAAGGAAACAACACCCTTCACAATAGCCACAGATGACATAAGGTACCTCGGAGTAACCCTAACCAAGGAAGTCAAAGACTTGTATGAAAAAAATTCAAATCTCTGAAGAAAGAATTAGAAGAAGATATGAGAAGATGGAAAGATCTCCCATGCTCATGGCTTGGTAGGATTAACATAGTAAAAATGGCCATCTTACCAAAAGCAATCTACAGATTCAATGCAATGCCCATCAAATTACCAACACAATTCTTTACAGACCTGGAAAGAAAAATTCTCAACTTCATATGGAATAACAAGAAACCCAGAATTGTTAAAACAATCCTCTACAATAAAAGATCTTCTGGAGGTATCTCCATCCCTGATCTTAAGTTGTACTATAGAGCAACAGTTTTAAAAACTGCATGGTACTGGCATAGAAACAGAATGGTGGATCAATGGAACCGAACAGAGGACCCAGAAATAAACCCACACACTTATGGATACCTGATCTTTGACAAAGACGCCAAAACCATACAATGGAAAAAAGACAGCATCTTCAACATATGGTGCTGGTCCAACTGGATGTCTACATGTAGAAAAATGAAAATAGATCCATACTTGTCACCCTGCACAAAACTGAAGTCCAAGTGGATCAAAGACCTCAACATAAAACCAGACATATTAAATCGGCTTGAAAAAAAAGTGGGAAATACCCTAGAACTCATTGGTACAGGAGAAAACTTCCTGAACAGAACACCAACAGCACAGGCTCTAAGAACAACAATCAATAAATGGGACCTCATGAAACTGAAAAGCTTCTGCAAAGCAAAGGACACCGTCATCAAAACAAAGCGACCACCTACAGATTGGGAAAGAATCTTCACCAACCCTTTATCTGACAGAGGACTCATATCCAGTATATATAAAGAACTAAAGAAGCTGAAAAGCAGCAAACCAAGTAATCCACTTAAAAAAAAGGGGAACAGAGCTAAACAGAGAATTCTCTGTAGAGGAATACCGAATGGCAGAGAAGCACTTAAAGAAATGCTCAACCTCACTAGCCATTAGGGAAATGCAAATCAAAACAACCCTGAGATTTCACCTTACACCCATGAGAATGGCCAAGATCAAAAACTCAAGTGACAACACATGCTGGAGAGGTTGTGGAGAAAGGGGAACCCTTCTCCACTGCTGGTGGGAATGTAAACTTGTACAACCACTCTGGAAATCAATCTGGCGCTTTCTCAGACAACTAGGAATAGCGCTTCTTCAAGATCCAGCCATACCACTACTGGGCATATATCCAAAAGAGGCTCAAGTACACAAAAAGGACATTTGCTCAACCATGTTTGTAGCAGCTTTATTTGTAATAGCCAGAAGCTGGAAGCAACCCAGATGCCCCTCGACTGAAGAATGGATGCAGAAATTGTGGTACATCTACACAATGGAATATTACTCAGCAATGAAAAATAAGGAAATCATGAAATTCTCAGGTAAATGGTGGGATCTGGAAAGGATCATCCTGAGTGAGTTGTCCCAGAAGCAAAAAGACACACATGGTATATACTCACTCATATAGACATACAACATAGGACAAACCCACTAAAACCTGTGCATCTAAAGAAACTAAGCAAGAGAGAGGACCCTAACTAAAATGTCCAATCCCCATCCGGAAAGGCAAAGAGGATGGACATCAGAAGAAGAAGAAAACAGGAAACAACCTAGGAACCTACCACAGAGGGCCTCTGAAAGCCTCTGCCCTTCAGACTATCAAAGCAGATGCTGAGCCTGATGGGCAACTGTTGGGCAGGTGAAAGGAATTTTAGGTAAGAACTGGGAAATATTAAGAGCTGGAGAGGACAGGGTCTCCACAAGGAGAGCAACAGAACAAGAAAATTTGAACACAGGGAACTTCCCAGAGATTCATACTCTAACCAAGGAGTATTCATGGAGATAACCCAGAACCCCTGCACAGATGTAGCCCAGGGCAGTTCAGAGTCCAATTGGGTTACATAGTAATGGGAAGAGGGACTGCCTCTGACATAATCTGATTGGCCTGCTCTTTGATCACCTCCCTCTGGGGGGGAGCAGCCTTACCAGGCTAGAGTAGAGGACAATACAGCCACTTTTGATGTGAACTGACAGACTAAGATCAGAAAGGAGAGGAGAACCTCCCCTATTAGTGGACTTGGGGAGTGGCATGCAAGCAGAGGGAGGAGGGAGGGTGGGATTGGGAGGGGAGGAGGGAGGGGCTTATGGGGGGATGCAGAATGAATAAAGTGTAATTGATGAAAAAAAAAGATACTGAAACAGATGTGTCAATGTCTCAGCATGCTGGAAGGAGGATTCCATCAGGTTTGGTCCAGCATCTCCAGTATTCACTCCTTTTGTTCTGCAAACATATAATTTCTCATAAGCATTATACAGTTCTAAAATTATAAATGTAAGAAATGTTCAGAATGAAATTAAACTGTAAACCAATTTTATCAATGCCAATTAAAAGAATGGCGCAATAGATATTGAGGATATTATAGCCAAGGATTTATTGGCTATGTATTGCTGAAGTTCTTGCTAGAGACATTTTTTATGTTTCAGTCAGTTTTAGAATTGTTCCCATGTAAAGGGATTATCAATTTATATTACCTGTTCTGTTTGGTCTTCTTGATTTCTCTCTTCTTGTGTGTGGCCAAGGTCTTCAGGTGATCTTCCTCTGTGATATCTGATTTTTATTAGTTTTGAAGGAATCCATAATTTCTCTTCTCCTGTGTGAACATATGCAAAACCTCTTCCCCAGTGTGTAACACATTCCCTACTGTCCATTTTGAAATATATAGGCTGAAATAATTCAGCAGTTTTTTTTTCTATAAACAAGTGTCTTTGTGCATCTGTTGTTTGTTGTTCATTAACATTTAAGGTCAATAAAGCATTATGGAATCTATCTCTGTGGTGTTTTAATACCCTTCCCTGCATGTTAAGCATGTCCCTTAAAGTATGATTCGATTTTTCAATGACTGCTTGACCAGCAGGATTGTGAGTTATACCTGTTACATGTTTTATCTTATAATATGTAAAAAAATCTTTTCAGTTTATTAGAGACATATGCTGTAGCATTATCAGTCTTAATTTGTGTAGGCATAACCATAACTTCCATCACTTCTAATAAATGCATAATAATTGAATCAGCCTTCTCAGAACTTATGGTTTTTGCTCATTGGAACCCTGAATGTGTGTCTATAGTATGGTGCACATATTTCAGTTTACCAAACTCTATAAAATGAAACACATGATTTGCCAAATTTCATTTTTTTGGTTACCATTAGGGTTACTTTCTGCAGGTAGTGGAGTTTAGTTATATCAAGAAAAGTGGGACATTTTCGTACAATTTCTTTGGCTTTTGCCAAGTGATAGAAAACTCCCTTTTTAAACCTTTGCTGTTAACATGGTATTTTTTAAATGAAATTCTGAGGCCTCTAACATGCTTCCTGTCAATAGTTGATCAATTTCATCATTGCCTTCTGCTAGAGGGCCTAGTGGACTCATATAAGATCTGATCTATGTTATATGCAATGAATTATTTATATTTCTGATTACTTGTTGTAAGTGAAGAAACAGTGAGGTTAAGTCCAAATTATCCTGAATTACATCAGAATTTTCTATGTAGAACAATTCTTTCTGCATATTGAGAGTCAGTGACTATAATAAGAGATTCTTGAAAATTTGATAACACCAAGAGAATTGCATATAATTCTGATTTTTGAACTGATTCATAAGGACTCTCCACCACTTTACTCAGATTTTCTGACTTACAACCTGCCCTTTTTGATTTATTGGCATCCGTATAAAATCTGGGAGCTCGAAAAATTGGAATTCCCTTTATTATACGAGGGAGAATCCAATTGTTTCTTTTTATAAACTGAAGTGACTTGGTTTTTGGGTATCTCTTGCTGATTTCTCCCAAAAACTCACAAAAAGCTTTTTGCCAATATCCGTTCTCTGCCCATAACGATACAATCTCAGCATTGTTAAAGAGCACCACAATTTCAGCTGGATCTATTCCAGCCAACAGATAAAGTCTCATTTTTCCTTTTAGGATAAATTCAGGAACTTTTCTATATAGGTTTTTAATTTTTAATTTTGTTTGTGTGCCAAAAATATCCATTCTAAGACACAGTCCACCTTCTGCATAAGAATTCCTGTGGCAAAGAGAATGGACATTAGAAGAAGAAGAAAACAGGAAACAACCTAGGAACCTGCCACAGAGGGCCTCTGAAAGCCTCTGCCATGCAGACTGTCAAAGCAGATGCTGAGCCTGATGGCCAACTGTCGGGCAGAGTGAATGGAATTTTATGTAAGAAGTGGGAAATAGTGGGAGCTGGAGAGGGCAGGAACTCCACAAGGAGAGCAACAGAACAAGAAAATTTGAACACAGGGAACTTCCCAGAGACTCATACTCTAACCAAGGACTATTCATGGAGATAACCTAGAACCATGACAATGCAGCCACTTCTGATGGGAACAGAGAGACTAAGATCAGAAAGAAGGAGAGGAGAACCTCCCCTATCAGTAAACTTGGGGAGGGGCATGCATGCAGGAAGGGAGGGGACTGGGAGGGGAGGAAGGAGGGTCTTATGGGGGGATACAAAATGAATAAAGTGTAATTAATAAAAGTTAAATAAAAAATTAAAAAAAATTTCTGTGGGAGAATGAGTGGAAAGCAAGATAACCAAAATACAGGCCCTCTTTGGATCAATATGGTCTTTAATATATAGACCATCTTGTAATTTCCTTTCTGCCTGAGCCAATTCATTTTCATCTTCAGTTGATAACATTCTTGGACTTTTAAAGTCCTTATCATCCTGTAAGTTTTGAAATAAGTTATTTAGCTCTTGAGTAGCTAAACCAAATGTAGGTTATAGCCAGTTAATATCTCACAGCAATTTTTGAAAATCATCAAGAGTTTTAATTGGGTTCTTCTAATTTATACTTTTTGTGTTCGAGTTTTCTGTAGACACATTTTGTATCCTAGGTAATTAATAGAATCTCCTTTTTGTACTTTTTCGGGCTCAATCTCTAAACCCCAACAAGGCAAAGTTCTATTTAATTCATCAAAAATATATTCTAATGTTTTTCTATCTGAATCAGCCAATAAGATATCATCCATATAGTGGTACATTATGAATGGAGGACACTGCTTATGGATTATCTCAAACAGCTGTTGTATAAAATATTGGTATAAAATAGGGCTGTTCAACATCCTTTGTGGTAAGAACGTCTAGTGATATCTCTTTGTTGGACAGCTTGGGTCCTGAGAAAGCAAACCTTTCCCTATCATGCTCATGTAAAGGAATTGTGAGAAAGCAATCCTTTAAATCAATCACTATAATAGGCCATTCTTTAGGTAACAAGGAAGGCAATGGGATTCCAAATGGTAATGACCCCATTGGCTGAATTATTTTGTTAATGGCTCTGAGATCTGTTAACATCCTCCATTTGCCAGATTTCTTTTTGATGACAAATACAGGAGAATTCCAAGGGCCGTTGGACTCCTCTATATGCTGAGCTCCAGCTGTTTCAGGACTAGCTGTTCTAGTGCCAGTAATTTTTCTTTGCTCATAGACCATTGTTCAATCCAAATAGGTTGGTCAGCCAACCACCTTGGTAAGGTTGTGGGAATTTTATTATCAGTGTCTTCCCAACATGAAGTTGAAAAGACAGCCTCTATTGTATTTTGTTTATGGACAGCCTGTATCTGTTTTTGATGGCATTTTAAAATAATTTTAACTTGTTTATCAGGAGTATTACCTGTTTTGCCTCTGAAATTGGGGGTTGTTAATTTGGGTCTCCCATTGTTGTAACAGATCTCTTTCCCATAAGTTTATGGCTATCTCAGCCACATATGGCCTTAATTTTCCTATTTAACCTTCTGGTCCTATACATTTAAGCCACCTGACATGTTTTACTTTACATAAAGTTCCAACTCCTTGGAATTGGATATCCACCTCTTGAATTGGCATACAAAGCAAGTCCAAGACAGCCAGGGCTACACAGAGAAACCCTGTCTCAAATAATACAAAATGATGATGATGATGATGATGATGATGATGATGTGCTGTAAATCTGTCTAAACAATTGTCGAGCTATATTTTAGGTAATTGGACTGGAGAATTCGATACTACGATGGAGCAGCTGAGAGTGGCCATTGTCACAGTAAATTCTACCAGAGTGGACGCAGGACTAGCCACAGGATTATCATCATGGGTTGCTGCAGCCATGAATCATCTGAAGGAATGGGCGGACATGGGAGCGTTAGCAGGCCTTCTGGTGTTGGTCTCCTTGGTTTGCCTGTGGTATATATGCAAGATTAGAGTCTCACAACAGTGTGATGCAGCCATGATCATTCAGGCCTCTACAGCCATTGAAGCAGGACATTCTCCCCAAGCATGGTAGGATACCATAAAAAGCTAAAATGTTACGCTCATAATGAGAGGCTAAGCACTGCACTCAGGGTCAGCCGCTTTGGACCCAGAGAAGAGCATGTCTGGTTGCATGCGGGTTGATGCCCCAGGTCCCGCCTCTGAGAAAAAGGTATCAGAAGTGTCTGATGCTCTTTGGGTGGATGACACCTAAATGAACATCGGTACAAAGTCCCAATTTATTTCTAATATCAGAGATCAGACCTCTACTCTTGCCTGATGCGTCTAAAACAAAAAAGGGGAACTGTAGAGAGCTGCGGAATGCTATGCCTTAAAGATGGAGCTGGTTTCCGCCTTCCACCTTCCTGATCGTGAGTGCTCTCTGTCATGAACAATTCCACATTTGGCTAAGTCTGAGGATCTGGCTTGCTTCCATGTATGTGGACCTATCTGCATTGCCCACGTGGCACGCCTGGGTTGGCTACCCAGAGGCTATTTAAGCTGTGGGCTGGCTTTCCCCAAGGTCCGAGGATTGTTCAAGGTTCCTGAATAAACTGCATTGAAAAAAAAAAATCAGCCTGAGAGAAAAAGCATGAGTAATATTTAGTATGACCTAATAAAAATCCATAATCCCTGGAGCACATGACTCTACAGCCTGGTTTTAAAAGTGATTTTGGGGATTAAAATTACATAATATCCACCATCTCTTCCCTGCCTTCAAGTCCTCCCATACTTCTCTTGATTGTTTTCTATTCAGGCCCTTTTTAACCTTAATAACCGTTAATTCCTGAATGTGACTTACTTAGCTTTAAGACTTCCCAGCTATGAATCAAAGGGATGGCTGAGCTTTGGTGTGTAATGGAATGTGCACACCAAGGACCCTGTGTCTTGGAGGCACAAATAGTGCTCTGCGAGACTGGAAGAATTTCTACAAAACTAGAAATTTCCCAGGGGACAGCCCTGGCTGGAAGTGCAGAGCGGGGAAGGACTGTGCTATCTGAGCCATTTGATCTCTGCTCAGCCAGTAGGACAGCTATGACTGACTGAGGCTGAGCTGGGTGTCCTTAGCAAAGGATGGACTTTGGGAAGGCCCAGCAATCAGCGACACCAGTAAGTGGCAGCCTGTGAGGTGTTTCAAGGATTTTCCTGGTGGGCAGCTGCAAGGAGATATGAAGAAGACCTCAGGCCATTCCACAGTGAATGTCAGGGTTGCTGAGCCTACACCAACATGAATAGGTTGGATGAGCTACCAGAGTCTGATCTGCTGAGACCAGAAATGACTGTGAACTAGACTATAGTTGATTGAAATTACATACCCAGTGGGAAGTGTTCATCCCTGAAACCATATTGAACGAACAGAAATTGACCCAGCAGGTTTTTCTTCTGCATTGACACAGACTTATGCACAAGCTTAAAAGGAAAAAGTAGAAGGGAAAGATTGGGGAAGAGATAGAGAAAGGACATGGAGAAAGGAAAATGGCATAAATGATTTTAATTAACATGGACAAAAATAAATTTACAATAAAAGGTGGCTAGAAAGATAGCATAGCAGTTAGGAGCCCTTGCTTTGTTACAGAAGAAACAGGATTGAATTCAGAAATCAGCTGGTAGCTACCAGGCTCCTATAACGTCATTCGCAAGTGATCTGATGTCCTCTTCTGGCCTCTGTAGGTACTGCATGCAGATACATCAAAAATCCATATGTGTGTGTTTGTTTGTGTAAACAATGTTAACAAATGGAATTTTCTATGATGATGTCATAGCCCTGAGAAAGACAGAAGCCTGCATTAGGTGAAATAACTATCTTCTTGCATGGTGGCAGCTGCATCTCTCCTCGGAGCCTGCCTTCTCAGAGGCAAAAGCCACCTTATTCTGAATTAAGAATAGCTCAGCGTAATTGCTAGTGTGTGAATTGGAAACACAGAGCTTATAGGTGACATTTCATTGATGTACTCTGTATTTGTGTTCTCTGTCCTCTGTATGTGTGAGAATTGTACTGCTAATTTTTTTAATCTGTCTTTTAGGGTATATGTTTGGATCGAGAAGTTGGATTTGCTCTGTAAGTCTCTGTCTGCTTTAAGGCCTAGACGTGCAGTCTCCTGTTCCTATTGAAATTGTACAGAGCATAACATGGGGCCTAAGATAGAAGAGTCTTAAGGAGGACAGCATATGAGGAATGCAAAATCTGTTTTACGCTGTTTCTCTTTGAGTAGTAGCCAGTGAGGAATGCATGCTCTCATTAAAGATATTTTCCTTCATCGATTCCTTAGGTGTCTGGAGTGCATGTGCCCTGGAATGAATATTCACTCTAGAACAGCTGCATACCAGCCTTTTACAGAAATATTTCTGAGTCAAACTCTCCTAGGTTGAATCAGGTGACCTTGATCCTACACTGTTGCTTTGTCGTCCTCTTGATGAAGCTAAATAACTTCTTCAGTTAAAGGGATGTGTGTATCACCATCCAGTTTTTCAATTACTCATTTGAGTCATATAGCCACCTGTCCACTGCAGTTGCAGGAAAAAGAGTTGCATGTGGAATTCAGCTTCTGCTGTCAGACCATAATAAGAGGACTAGGTTATGGTGGATATCTCAGATAGAAATAGGACTCTCAAATAGCTTCTGATGTCACCATTGTGAAAATGAACTGATTGGGGCAGCCTGAGTGATTTTGTAATTTCCCAGCATCTATGAATTAATGTCAGCTGAGTGAAGACAGACCAGGTTGGTCAGTGTACAGTTTGGGGAGGATAGAATTGTGGGGATCAGGAACCAGGTGAGGAAGGTGTGAAAGGTAATGGTTCCCACATCGAATCCTAATAATCAGACACTGGAGATCAGACTGAAGGTGTCAGCCTCAAGCACCAGGAAAAAACAATCAGGTTAGTGTAAACCTAAGGAAATGTGCCAGGGTGGAGGGCCAAGGTCCCCTAAGGAGACTTCTGTAAGGAAGGGGAAAGCAGCCACAGCCCTAGCTTCAGGTCCATTTTGAGACTTTACTAGTTGCTAGGAGTCCCTAGCAGATCAACACTGTGTGCAGTGGATCAGGATTTTTAGGGGAGTTGTAGGAGTCACTGATGCTTCACTCGCCATTCCCCGTGGGCCTCCAATAGGCATGTCTCCACACTCCCCACATAGAACAATCCAGTGACTATTGACTGCATAACCAGAGGACTCTCCATTGCAGATATGTGCAGTCCACAGGCACATTTAAGTCAGCTCTGAAGGCTGAGGCACAGGCCATTCACTGCAGCTGTGTGGATAAGGTTACTAATCTAAACAAGAATCTGGTTTAAAAAAAAATGAACCTATGTGAAAACAAATTGTCTAACAATTGCGATAGTTCAACCAAAAGAGAAGGTCCTGGTAAAATGGTATGGCCCAGCTTAACAGACTGTTATTTTCCAGGTTTAAGATGTTTAAACTGAATTAAGATGTATTAGTAATATCTGACATGCTCTCATAAAAATCCCTGAAACACAAAAGACTGTGAAAGCTTGTATCCACATTTTAAAATATTTTATGGGATCATAATTACTTCATTTCTACAACTCTTTCGAGCCTCCAATCCCTCCCCAAGACCCCTCATGTTTTTTTTTTTTTAATTCATGACCACTTTTTGAGTCCTGTTTGAATGTGACTTGTATTTGGCTATAGAAACAAAGGTTGCACTGGACATTTGGTCTGTAATGGAATTTGTACACAGAGGACCCTGTGCTTCTGAAGAGAAAGGAGAGATATGGGCGAGTGGAAGAATTTCTACCAAAGTACAGATTTCCCAGATGAGCTCTCTGTCTGCCCCAGGGTGTTAGGGCAGAGCTCGGTAGGCCTGTGCTTCCTGAGTCCTTTTATCTTTGCTTACTCAATAGGAAAGCTATTTTTTTACCAGTCTGAGGGAGAGCTGAGTAGCTTATCTGATGATGGACTCTAGGAGGGCCTAGCAATCAAGAATACCTATAAAAGGCATGCTGTTGAGTTTATTCCCAGCACATTCCTCTGTTGCAGCTGTAGGGAGTTGTGAAGGAGATCTCAGGCAATATCATAGTGAATTTTGGGTCCACTACCCCATATCAGGAAGAGCTGTTTGGCTGAACTATCAGACTTTGATCGGCTGAGACTTGAATGGACCATGAACCACACTCTTCTCTTGGTACATGTGGTGACCTGAATGTGGATTCCCTTGGGTGGGGCAGGCTCTGCAGCCCTGGCAACAGGAAGCTATGGCATTATAATATCACTGTCATGTGTGCACGCACAGATATTGCTTTTGCTGTATAGTTAAGAAGACAGTTTTAAAAAAATGAAGGTCTGGATTCTAGAAGCCTTAACATTGCGTCTAACCTTCAGTTTTCTGTGATGAATTCTACTAATCGTTTAGAAATTGGTAGAATGGAGGGGAGAGCGTCTTTTAGCAATATTTCATTAAAATCTCTTTATCTTTCCACAACCACCAGCCAGAGTGGTGTGATTCAGGAAGATTCAATTCCTGGGTAAAGAGCTGCACAGGTTTCTCAAGCACACATGTGTTATGTAGACAGATAGGGCAGATTTCAATCTTGTGCCATTATCCAGGAGGCAGGAAGCAGACACACAATTGTACTTCGACATTTTTGTGTGTGTGTGTGCATCATAGGGGCTGGGTTTCCTGAATTCACAAAGACCATGTGGGGCTACAGAGCCATAGCCATTCTTTGTGATCACCCCTATTTCCTGAGAGGACTATATTGCATGGGACTACTCTGTTTGGAAGAGAAATTAGTAGTAGCTGTTGTGGAGAGCTTCTTGTTTGTCAAGATGCTTTCTTAAGGAGTCTGGAGTAGAAAAACATGTTTTTACCCTGGCCTTCACCTTGAGACAGAGATAAGAGGATGTTTTGCCATGTTCCTTAAAACTTGTTGCTGTGACCTTGGACCACATCTGCTACTGGGAAGCAGTTTAAGAAAACAAGTTTGTAATACAAAGAATAAATTATATATATATATATATATACATACACATATATATATATATATGTATATATATATATATATATGTATATATATATATATATATATATATATATATATATATATATATATATATATAAAACAAGTTTGGCAGTTCCATGAACTTCTTTCTAGTATTGATGTGACTTGGTTGTGCTTTACCTATGAAAAGGAATGGTGGAATAAACTTGTGACTGCTGTCTTACTGACAGCTGATCCCATGTGCCCTGGACTGTTTTAATTATTTCAATCCTCACTCCCCACTCAGGGACTGTTTGACTCTGCCAGAGGGCTCCAGCAAGGTGGGGAGTCAGAAATATAAGAGTTTAGAAGTAATTTTGAATCAATTTTATGTGAGTCATGAAATTGGTTCTTCTTTATTAATCTTTAAGTGTATGGAATGTTTTCTCCTTGGAAAGGGTATTAAGTCTAGAACAGCTGCACCTTGAGACATTTAGAAAATATTTTGGACAAACTCTCCTGTGTTGACTCAGGTCCTTGATCCCAGTCTGTTGCCTTGTTGTCCTCTTGATTAAGATAACAAAAGACTTCAATTAAAGGCATGTGCCAACACTCAGTTTTAAAATTACCCATTTCAGTCATACAGTCAACTGTTCATTGCAGTAACTGGAAAAAATATTCACATGTGGAGCACAGCTTTTACCTTCAGACCAGAATAAGATGAGTAGTTTATTGTGGACAAAACAGGGAAAATTAGAGTATGTGAACAGCAGCAGATGTCACCATCGTGAAGAAGGACCTGATAGACAGTAGAGTGAGTGATTTTGTAATGTCCACCATGTACTAATTCATCTCAGATGAATAAAGACAGAACAGATTGGTGGGTGTACAGTTGAGGGAGGTGAGCTTGATGCAATGAATATTGAATTTCCTACGAGGGGACTGTTCTCTACAGATGTGTCAAATCCACAGTTAAGTCAGCTCTGAGGGTTGAGACACAGGCCAATGGCTGTTGATGCATCTATGAGGTTACAGAATTCAACAGCTAACAATGTACCTCGGGGCCAGACTATACAGCATCTTTTTAATGTTATTACCTTTGCCAGGGAATGGTCTGCTCTTTTTCAAAGTCACTATTGCTGTATTTTCTTTTTCAATATTTTTTATCCTTCTTAAAACTCAATTATTTATTTTTCTTTAAATCTGATTTTCTCCATTGCTTGAACCTCTTATATGTGTTTATTCCCCACTGTTTCAGGGTCATTAAGCATTTCTTTCAAATTTTCTCTGTGATATTGATTATGTGTTTCTGTATAAAGCAATAAGGCCAGGCTTGCCTCATGCTATGCATCTGACAATTGTTTTGGACCCCCAGTGCTGCTTCTGTTTCCCAATGATGAGAGAACAACTCTACTACTCCTTTCAGGCTGGAACTTGGCTGGAACGTGAAAAGAAGAAATAGGCCAATGAATGAGGGTCCTTTAATTAAGGAGTACATATAAAGAGGGCCTGTGCAATAATTGAGTTCTATGACTAAACTGAAGATGGAATAATCACAGTTACAAAAAGAGATGGACAGCAAGGAGGGTGAAAGCTTTCCAGGTTTGACAGTAGCTGACATTAGCAAGGAGTAGTGAAGGAATCAATTGGGGATGATCAATAAATGTCCTGACATCTGGACATAGAGGCACACTCAGGGCGGTAGGCAGATGACTGTGAGTTGATGGTCAGAATGGTCTTCAAAGTGAGTTCAGGACAGCCAAGGCCACATACAAATGTCCTGTCTCAAATAAATTTAACATAAATAAAAAATACACAATTAAACTAACTAATATACTGGTTGGACACTTCCCCAGGCTCATAGCGCATGGAATAAAGAATCTGATTTTTTTTTTAAAAAAACTGAATTTATCATGAAACTAAATTACTGTCCTTACAACAGTCCAACCAAAAGAGAAAATCTTGGTCAAATAGTTTGGCCCTGCTTAACAGGACCACAATTTCCCAGGTTTAAAATATTCAGCCTGAGAGAAAAGGCATGAATAATATTTAGTATGCCCTAATAAAAATCCATAATCCCTGGAGCACATGACTATACCGCCTGCTTTTAAAAGTGATTTGGGGGATTAAAATTACATAATTTCCACCATCTCTTCCCTGCCTTCAAGTCCTCCCATAGTTCTCTTGATTGTTTTCTATTCAGGCCCTTTTTAACCTTAATAACCGTTAATGCCTGAATGTGACTTACTTGGCTTTAAGACTTCACAGCTATGATTCACAGGGATTGCTGAGCTTTGGTGTGTAATGGAATGTGCACACAAAGGACCCTGTGTCTTGGAGGCACAAGTAGTGCTCTGGGAGACTGGAAGAATTTCTACAAAACTAGAAATTTCTCAGGGGACCGCCCTGTCTGGAAGTGCAGAGCTGCTAAGGCCTGTGCTATCTGAGCCATTTGATCTCTGCTCAGCCAGTAGGACAGCTATGACTGACCTGAGGCTGAGCTGGGTGTCCTTAGCAAAGGATGGACTTTGGGAAGGCCCAGCAATCAGCGACAGCAGTAAGAGGCACCCTGTGAGTTGTTTCAAGGATTTTCCTGGTGGGCAGCTGCAAGGAGATATGAAGAAGACCTCAGGCCATTCCACAGTGAGTGTCAGGGCTGCTGTGCCTACACCAACAAGAGTAGGTTGGATGAGCTACCAGAGTCTGATCTGCTGAGACTGGAACGGACTGTGACCCAGACTATAGTTGGTACCTGCAGTTAAATGGACAGAAGTCTTTACCCTCTTAGCTTCCCTGAGTGTGGATTCATTGGAGATGGAGACGCTTCCCAGGTGTGACCACGGGGAGCTGTGATACTTAGAATATCACCACTTATAGTACACACCAATGACTTGCTTTTTGTGTGCTGAAGGAAGGAAATGGGATAAGGAAGGGGGCTAGAACCAGGATTTAAAATGAATAAATCGTAATTCGCAAGTGGTCTGATGTCCCCTTCTGGCCTCTGTAGGTACTGCATGCTGATACATGCAAAAATCCATACATATGTGTATGTGTTTGTGTGTAAATGACGCTAAAAAATGTAATTTTCTACAATGATGTCATAGCCCTGAGAAAGACAGAAGCCTCGGTTAGTTGAAATAACTCTCTTCTTGCATGATGGCAGCTGCGTCTCTCCTCGGAGCCTGCCTTCTCATAGGCAAAAGCCACCTTATTCTGAATTAAGTACAGCTCAGCGTAACTGCTAGTCTATGAATTGGAAACACAGCGCTTATAGTTGACATTTCACTGATGTACTCTGTATTTGTGTTCTCTGTCCTCTGTATGTGTGAGAATTGTACTGATATTTTTTTTTAATCTGTCTTTTAGGGTATAAGTTTGGATCGAGTAGTTGGATTTGCTCTGTAAGTCTCTGTCTGCTTTAAGGCCTAGACGTGCAGTCTCCTGTTCCTATTGAAATTGTTCAGAGCATAACCTGGGGCCTGACCTAGAAGAGTCTCAAGGAGGACAGCATATGAGGAATGCAAAATCTGTTTTAGGCTATTCCTCTTTGAGTAGTAGCCAGAGAGGAATGCATTCTCTCATTAAAGATATTTTCCTTCATCGATTCCTTAGGTGTCTGGAGTGCGTGTGCCCTGGAATGAATATTCACTCTAGAACAGCTGCACACCAGCCTTTTACAGAAATATTTCTGAGTCAAACTCTCCAAGGTTGAATCAGGTGACTTTGATCCTACACTTAACTTCTTCAGTTAAAGGGATGTGTGTATCACCATCCAGTTTTTCAATTACTCATTTGAGTCATATAGCCAACTGTCCATTGCAGTCACAGGAAAAAGAGTTGCATGTGGAATTAGCTTCTGCTGTCAGACCACAATAAGAGGTCTAGCTTATGGTGAACATCTCAGATAGAAATAGGACACTCAAAAGAGCTTCTGATGTCACCATTGTGAAAATGAACTGATTGGGGCAGCCTGAGTGATTTTGTAATTTCCCAGCATCTATGAATTGATGTCAGCTGAGTGAAGACAGACCAGGTTGGTCAGTGTACAGTTTGGGGAGGATAGAATTGTGGGGATCAGGAACCAGGTGAGGGAGGTGTGAAAGGTAATGTTTCCCACATCGAATCCGGAGAATCAGACACTGGAGAGCAGACTGAAGATGCCAGCCTCAAGCACCAGGAAAAATCAATCAGGTTAGTGTAAACCTAAAGAAACGTGCCAGGGTGGAGGGCTAAGGTCCCCTAAGGAGACTTCTGTAAAGAAGGGGGAAACAGCCACAGCCCTAGCTTCAGGTCTATTTTGAGACTTCACTAGTTGCTAGGAGTCCCTAGCATATCAACACTGTGTGCAGTGGATCAGGATTTTTAGGGGCTTCGTAGGAGTCACCGATACTTCACTCGCCATTCCCTGTGGGCCTCCAATAGGCATGTCTCCACACTCCCCACATAGAACAATCCAGTGACTATTGACTGTATAACCAGAGGACTCTCTATTGCAGATACGTGCAGTCCACAGGCACATTTAAGTCAGCTCTGAAGGTTGAGGCACAGGCCATTCACTGTAGCTGTGTGGATAAGGTTACTGATCTAAACAAGAATCTGGTTTAAAAAAAAATTGAACCTATGTGAAAACAAATTGTCTAACAATTGCGATAGATAGTTCAACCAAAAGAGAAGGTCCTGGTAAAATGGTATGGCCCAGCCTAACAGACTGTTAGTTTCCACGTTTAAGATGTTTACCCTGAATTAAGATGTATTTGTAATATCTGACATGCTCTCATAAAAATCCCTGGAACACAAAAGACTGTAAAAGCTTGTATCCACATTTTAAAATATTTTATGGGATCATAATTACTTCATTTCTACAACGCTTTCGAGCCTCCAATCCCTCCCCAAGACCCCTCATGTTTTTTTTTTTTTAATTCATGACCACTTTTTGAGTCCTGTTTGAATGTGACTTGTATTTGGCTATAGAAACAAAGGTTGCACTGGACATTTGGTCTGTAATGGAAGCTGTACACAGAGGACCCTGTGCCTATGAAGAGAAAGGAGAGATATGGGCGAGTGGAAGAATTTCTACCAAAGTACAGATTTCCCAGATGAGCTCTCTGTCTGCCCCGGGGTGTTAGGGCAGAGCTCGGTAGGCCTGTGCTTCCTGAGTCCTTTTATCTTTGCTTACTCAATAGGAAAGCTATTTTTTTACCAACCTGAGGGAGAGCTGAGTAGCTTATCTGATGATGGACTCTAGGAGGGCCTAGCAATCAAGAGCACCTATAAGAGGCATGCTGCTGAGTTTATCCCCAGGACTTTCCTCTGTTGCAGCTGTAGGTAGTTGTGAAGGAGATCTCAAGCAATATCATAGTGAATTTTGGGTCCACTTCCCCATATCTGGAAGAGCAGGTTGGCTGAACTATCAGAGTTTGATCTGCTGAAACTTGAATGGACCATGAACCACACTCTTCTGTTGGTACATGTGGTGACCTGAATGTGAATTCCCTTGGGAGGGGCAGGCTCTGCAGCCCTGGCAACAGGAAGCTATGGTGCTTATAATATCACTGTCAAGTGTGCATGCACAGACATCGCTTTTGGTGTGCAGTAAGACAGTTTGAAAAAAATGAAGGTCCGGTTCCTAGAAACCTTAACATTGCGTCTAACCTTCAGTTTTCTGTGATCAATTCTACTAATCATTTAGATACTGGTAGAATGGAAGTGATAGAGTTCCTCTTTCAGCAATATTTCATTAAAATCTCTTTATCTTTCCACAACCAGCATTCACAGTGGTGTACTTCAGGAAGATTCAATTCCAGGGTACAAAGGAGTTTTTGAGCTGCAGAGGTTTTGCAAGCAGGCATGTGTTATGCAGATAGATAGGGCAGATTTCACATCTTGTGCCATTATCCAGGTGGCAGGAAGCAGACACACAATTGTCCTTCAACATTGTTTTCTGTGTGGGCATCATTGAGGCTGGGTTTCCTGAATTCACAAAGAGCATGGGGTGCTACAGAGCCATAGCCCACCTTTGTGATCACCCCCCTTTACTGAGAGAACTATAGGCCATGGGATCTCTCTGTTTGGAAGAGAAATTAGTAGTAGGTGTTTTGGAGAGCTGCTTATGTGTCAAGCTGCTTTATTCTTGAGTCTGCAGTGGAAAAACACATTTGCACCCTAGCCTTCACCTTCAGACAGAGATGAGAAGATGTTTTGCCATGTTCCTTTAAACTTGTTTGTGTGAGCGGGGACCCTATCTGCTACAGGGAAGTAGTTTAAGAAAACAAGTTTGTAACATAAAAAAATAATAAATGATATAAAAAAAACAAGTCTGGCGGTGTCATGAATTTCTTTCTAGTATTGATGTGACTTGGTTGTGCTTTACCTATGAAAAGGAATGGTGGAATAAACATGTGACTGCTGTCTTACTGACAGCTGATCCCATGTGCCCTGGACTGTTTTAATTATTTCAATCCTCACTCCCCACTCAGGGACTGTTTGACTCTGCCTGAGGGCTCCAGCAAGCTGTGGAGTCAGAAATATAAGAGTTTAGAAGTAATTTTCAATCAATTTTATGTGAGTTATGAAATTGGTTCTTCTTTATTAATCTTTAAGTGTATGGAGTGATTTCTCCTTGAAAGTGTATTAATTCTAGAACACCTGCACCTTGAGACATTTAGAAAATATTTTGGACAAACTCTCCTGTGTTGACTCAGTTCCTTGATCCCAGTCTGTTGCCTTGTTGTCCACTTGATTAAGATAACAAAAGTCTTCAATTAAAAGGATGTGCCAACACTCAGTATTAAAATTACCCATTTCAGTCATACAGTCAACTGTTCATTGCAGTAACTGGAAAAAATATTCACATGTGGAGCACAGTTTTTACCTTCAGACCAGAATAAGATGAGTAGCTTATTGTGGACAAAACAAGGAAAATTAGAGTATGTGAACAGAGGCAGATGTCACCATTGTAACGAAGGACATGATAGATAGTAGAGTGAATGATTTTGTAATGTCCACATTTACTAATTCATCTCAGATGAATAAAGACAGAACAGATTGGTGGTTGTACAGTTTAGGGAGGTGAGCTTGATACAATGAATATTGAATTTTCTACGAGGGGATTGTTCTTTACAGATGTGTCAAATCCACAGTTAAGTCAGCTCTGAGGGTTGAGACACAGGCCATTGGCTGTAGATGTATCTATCAGATTGCAGGATTCAACAACTAACAATGTACTTCGGGGCCAGATTAGACAGCATCTTTTTAATGTTATTACCTTTGCCAGGGAATGGTCTGCTCTTTTTCAGAGTCACTATTACTCTTGGTTTTTTTTTTTTTTTTGTTATTGTTGTTGTTGTTTTGTTTTGTTTTTTTTTGCAATATTTTTATCATTCTTAAAACTTACTTATTATTTTATCTTTAAATTTTATTTTCTATAAATGCACCATTGCTTGGACTTCTTATTTTTAGCTATTCCCCATTGTTTCAGTGTTAATAAGAAGTTTTTTCAATTTTTTCAGTGATATTAATTATTTATTTCTGTATCAAGCAATATGGCCAGGATTGCGTCATGCTATGCAATCGACAATGGCTTTGAACCCCCAATGCTGCCTCTGCTTCCCAGTGCAAAGAGAACACCCCTACTACTCCTTTCAGGCTGGACGTTGGCTGGACAGTGAAAAAAAGAAATAGCTACTTTAATTATGAAGTACATATAAAGAAGGTCTGTGCAATAATTAAGTTCTATGACTAAACTGAAGATGGAATAATCACAGTACCAAAAGAGATGGACAGCAAGGAGGGTGAAAGCTTTCCACCTCTGCCAGTAGCTGACATTAGCAAGGAGTAGTGAAGGAATCAGTTGCTGATGATCAATAAATGTCCTGACATCTGGACATAGCGGCACACTCAGGGCGGCAGGCAGATGACTGTGAATTCATGGTCAGAATGGTCTTCAAAGTGAGTTCAGGACAACCAAGGCCACATACAAATGTCCTGTCTCAAAAAAATTTAACATAAATAAAAAAAAATACACAAGTAAACTAACTAATATACTGGTGGGAAACTTCCCCAAGCCCACAGCGCATGGAATAAAGAATCTGATTTTTTTTAAATAAAACTGAATTTATCATGAAACTAAATTACTGTCCTTACAACAGTCCAACCAAAAGAGAAAATCTTGGTCAAATAGTTTGGCCCTGCCTAACAGGACCACAATTTCCCAGGTTTAAAATATTCAGCCTGATATATCCAAAAGAGGCTCAAGTACACAAAAAGGACATTTGCTCAACCATGTTTGTAGCGGCTTTATTTGTAATAGCCAGAAGCTGGAAACAACCCAGATGCCCCTCAACTGAAGAATGGATGCAGAAATTGTGGTACATCTACACAATGGAATATTACTCAGCAATGAAAAATAAGGAAATCATGAAATTTGCAGGTAAATGGTGGGATCTAGAAAGGATCATCCTGAGTGAGTTGTCCCAGAAGCAAAAAGACACACATGGTATATACTCACTCATATAGACATACAACATAGGACAAACCCACTAAAACCTGTGCATCTAAAGAAACTAAGCAAGAGAGAGGACCCTAACTAAAATGTCCAATCCCCATCCGGAAAGGCAAAGAGGATGGACATCAGAAGAAGAAGAAAACAGGAAACAACCTAGGAACCTACCACAGCGGGCCTCTGAAAGCCTCTGCCCTTCAGACTATCAAAGCAGATGCTGAGCCTGATGGGCAACTGTTGGGCAGAGTGAATGGAATTTTAGGTAAGAACTGGGAAATAGTAAGAGCTGGAGAGGACAGGGTCTCCACAAGGAGAGCAACAGAACAAGAAAATGTGAACACAGGGAACTTCCCAGAGACTCATACTCCAACCAAGGACTATTCATGGAGATAACCCAGAACGCCTGCACAGATGTAGCCCAGGGCAGTTCAGAGTCCAATTGGGTTACATAGTAATGTGAAGAGGGACTGCCTCTGGCATAATCTGATTGGCCTGCTCTTTGATCACCTCCCTCTGGGGGGGAGCAGCCTTACCAGGCCATAGTAGAGGACAATGCAGCCACTTTTGATGTGAACTGACAGACTAAGATCAGAAAGGAGAGGCGAACCTCCCCTATTAGTGGACTTGGGGAGTGGCATGCAAGCAGAGGGAGGAGGGAGGGTGGGATTGGTAGGGGAGGAGGGAGGGGCTTATGGGGGGAGGCAGAATGAATAAAGTGTAATTGATGAAAAATTAAAAAAAAAGGGATAAAAATAATTTCAGAACCTTAAATGACTTTCAAAAGGGGAGGAAAACATTGAGTTAGTCAATTGGCATGGAGCACGTCTCGCCCCTGGGGGCAATGGTCTCCTGAACCTACTCAGACCTCGGACACCACCACTGCTAGTTCTAGAACTGACACAGGATGTTCCAACCAGGGGGTTAAGGCTTATCATAATATTTCCTATAAGCCCACACCTGTTTGTCTATATGTATGTCCATTTTTAGTCATTATTAGCCAGATAGAGCCAAGTAATTGTGGTAATGATATTTGCTTTTTTGCCCAATGCTGGAATGCTAGTAAGTTTAGGTATGCCCTGGTTACTCGCATGCCTCACTGGGTGCCTGTGCCCGTTGATGCCCCTCACGCTATGACTCTCTTCAGACAGAAAAAGGATCTTGGAACTACAGCCACTATTGTTACTACCATCTCATTGGTGGCTGTTGGAGCTACCACCGGGGCATTAGCCATGAGTCATACTGGGCAGACTGCTCAGACCCTGAACAATCATTTAGCCAATGTAGCTCATGCCTTAGTTGTACATAAAGGAATTAATGCTCAACTAAAAGGAAGCTTGATGGTGTTCAATCAGAGGATTGACCTCGTGCAGGAGCAAATTGATACCCTATGGCAAATTGCTCAACTTGGCTGTCAATGAAAATATGCTGGACTTTGAGTCACTAGCGTATAACATGAGAATTTTTCCTGTGCTGCAAATCTGTCTAAACAATTGTCGAGCTATATTTTAGGTAATTGGACTGGAGAATTCGATACTACGATGGAGCAGCTGAGAGTGGCCATTGTCACAGTAAATTCTACAAGAGTGGATGCAGGACTAGCCACAGGATTATCATCATGGGTTGCTGCAGCCATGAATCATCTGAAGGAATGGGCGGACATGGGAGCGTTAGCAGGCCTTCTGGTGTTGGTCTCCTTGGTTTGCCTGTGGTATATATGCAAGATTAGAGTCTCACAACAGTGTGATGCAGCCATGATCATTCAGGCCTTTACAGCCATTGAAGCAGGACATTCTCCCCAAGCATGGTTGGATACCATAAAAAGCTAAAATGTTACGCTCATAATGAGAGGCTAAGCACTGCACTCAGGGTCAGCCGCTTTGGACCCAGAGAAGAGCATGTCTGGTTGCATGCGGGTTGATGCCCCAGGTCCCGCCTCTGAGAAAAAGGTATCGGATGGGTCTGATGCTCTTTGGGTGGATGACACCTAAATGAACATCGGTACAAAGTCCCAATTTATTTCTAATATCAGAGATCAGACCTCTACTCTTGCCTGATGCGTCTAGAACAAAAAGGGGGAACTGTAGAGAGCTGCGGAATGCTATGCCTTAAAGATGGAGCTGGTTTCCGCCTTCCACCTTCCTAATCGTGAGTGCTCTCTGTCACGAACAATTCCACATTTGGCTAAGGCTGAGGATCTGGCTTGCTTCCATGTATGTGGACCTATCTGCATTGCCCACGTGGCACGCCTGGGTTGGCTACCCAGAGGCTATTTAAGCTGTGGGCTGGCTTTCCCCAGGGTCCGAGGATTGTTCAAGGTTCCTGAATAAACTGCATTGAAAAAAAAAATTCAGCCTGAGAGAAAAGGCATGAGTAATATTTAGTATGACCTAATAAAAATCCATAATACCTGGAGCACATGACTCTACAGCCTGGTTTTAAAAGTGATTTTGGGGATTAAAATTACATAATTTCCACCATCTCTTCCCTGCCGTCAAGTCCTCCCATAGTTCTCTTGATTGTTTTCTATTCAGGCCCTTTTTAACCTTAATAACCATTAATGCCTGAATGTGACTTACTTAGCTTTAAGACTTCACAGGTATGATTCAAAGGGTTGGCTGAGCTTTGGTGTGTAATGGAATGTGCACACAAAGGACCCTGTGTCTTGGAGGCACAAATAGTGCTCTGCGAGACTGGAAGAATTTCTACAAAACTAGAAATTTCCCAGGGGACAGCCCTGGCTGGAAGTGCAGAGCGGGGAAGGACTGTGCTATCTGAGCCATTTGATCTCTGCTCAGCCAGTAGGACAGCTATGACTGACCTGAGGCTGATCTGGGTGTCCTTAACAAAGGATGGACTTTGGGAAGGCCCAGCAATCAGCGACACCAGTAAGTGGCAGCCTGTGAGCTGTTTCAAGGATTTTCCTGGTGGGCAGCTGCAAGGAGATATGAAGAAGACCTCAGGCCATTCCACAGTGAGTGTCAGGGCTACTGAGCCTACACCAACATGAATAGGTTGGATGAGCTACCAGAGTCTGATCTGCTGAGACCAGAAATGACTGTGAACTAGACTATAGTTGATTGAAATTACATACCCAGTGGGAAGTGTTCATCCCTGAAACCATATTGAACGAACAGAAATTGACTCAGCAGGTTTTCCTTCTGCATTGACACAGACTTATGCACAAGCTTAAAAGGAAAAAGTAGAAGGGAAAGATTGGGGAAGAGATAGAGAAAGGACTTGGAGAAAGGAAAATGGCATAAATGATTTTAATTAACATGTACAAAAATAAATTTACAATAAAAGGTGGCTAGAAAGATAGCATAGCAGTTAGGAGCCCTTGGTTTGTTACAGAAGAAACAGGATTGAATTCAGATATCACCTGGTAGCTACCAGGCTCCTATAACTTCATTCACAAGTGATCTGATGTCCTCTTCTGGCCTCTGTAGGTACTGCATGCAGATACATCAAAAATCCATATGTGTGTGTTTGTTTGTGTAAACAATGTTAACGAATGGAATTTTCTATGATGATGTCATAGCCCTGAGAAAGACAGAAGCCTGCATTAGGTGAAATAACTATCTTCTTGCATGGTGGCAGCTGCATCTCTCCTCGGAGCCTGCCTTCTCAGAGGCAAAAGCCACCTTATTCTGAATTAAGAATAGCTCAGCGTAACTGCTAGTGTGTGAATTGGAAACACAGCGCTTATAGGTGACATTTCATTGATGTACTCTGTATTTGTGTTCTCTGTCCTCTGTATGTGTGAGAATTGTACTGATATAATTTTTTTAATCTGTCTTTTAGGGTATATATTTGGATCGAGAAGTTGGATTTGCTCTGTAAGTCTCTGTCTGCTTTAAGGCCTAGACGTGCAGTCTCCTGTTCCTATTGAAATTGTTCAGAGCATAACCTGGGGCCTGACATAGAAGAGATGTAAAGAGGACAGCACATGAGGAATGCAAAATCTGTTTTAGGCTCTTCCTCTTTGAGTAGTAGCCAGTGAGGAGTGCATGCTCTCATTAAAGATATTTTCCTTCATCGATTCCTTAGGTGTGTGAAGTGCGTGTGCCCTGGAATGAATATTCACTCAAGAACAGCTGCATACCAGCCTTTTACAGAAATATTTCTGAGTCAAACTCTCCTAGGTTGAATCAGGTGACCTTGATCCTACACTGTTGCTTTGTTGTCCTCTTGATGAAGCTAAGTAACTTCTTCAGTTAAAAGGATGTGCGTATCACCATCCAGTTTTCAATTACTGATTTGAGTCATATAGCCAACTGTCCATTGCAGTCACAGGAAAAACAGTTGCATGTGGAATTCAGCTTCTGCTGTCAGACCACAATAAGAGGACTAGCTTATGGTGAACATCTCTGATAGAAATAGGACACTCAAAAGAGCTTCTGATGTCACCATTGTGAAAATGAACTGATTGGGGCAGCCTGAGTGATTTTGTAATTCCCCAGCATCTATGAATTGATGTCAGCTGAGTGAAGACAGACCAGGTTGGTCAGTGTACAGTTTGGAGAGGATAGAATTGTGGGGATCACGAACCAGGTGAGCAAGGTGTGAAAGGTAATGGTTCCCACATCGAATCCCGAGAATCAGACACTGGAGACCAGACTGAAGGTGCCAGCCTCAAGCACCAGGAAAAATCAATGAGGTTAGTGTAAACCTAAGGAAATGTGCCAGGGTGGAGGGCCAAGGTCCCCTAAGGAGACTTCTGTAAAGAAAGGGGAAGCGGCCACAGCCCTAGCTTCAGATCCATTTTGAGATTTCACTTGTTGCTAGGAGTCCCTAGCAGATCAACACTGTGTGCAGTGGATCA
Source organism: Meriones unguiculatus (assembly GCF_030254825.1). Taxonomy (NCBI): domain Eukaryota; kingdom Metazoa; phylum Chordata; class Mammalia; order Rodentia; family Muridae; genus Meriones; species Meriones unguiculatus. The sequence goes on from NW_026843684.1 coordinate 45,919, forward strand.
GGATTTTTAGGGGAGTCGTAGGAGTCACCGATGCTTCACTCGCCATTCCCCGTGGGCCTCCAATAGGCATGTCTCCACACTCCCCACATAGAACAATCCAGTGAATATTGACTGTCCAACTAGAGGACTCTCTATTGCAGATACGTGCAGTCCACAGGCACATTTAAGTCAGCTCTGAAGGTTGAGGTACAGGCCATTCACTGCAGCTGTGTGGATGAGGTTACGGATCTAAACAAGAATCTGGTTTAAAAAAAAATTGAACCTATGTGAAAACAAATTACTGTATTGTTTAACAATTGCGATAGTTCAACCAAAATAGAAGATCTTGGGAAAATGGTATGGCCCAGCCTAACAGACGGTTATTTTCCAGCTTTAAGATGTTTACTCTGAATTAAGATGTATTAGTAATATCTGACATGCTCTTATAAAAATCTCTGGAGCACAATAGACTTTGAAAGCTTGTGTCCACCTTTTAAAATATTTTATGAGATCATAATTACTTCATTTCTACAACTCCTTCGAGCCTCCAATCCCTCCCCGAGACCCCGCATTTTTTTTTAATTCATGACCACTTTTTGAGTCCTGTTTGACTGTGACTTGTATTTGGCTATAGAAACAAAGGTTGCACTGGACATTTGGTCTGTAATGGAATTTGTACACAGAGGACCCTGTGCCTATGAAGAAAAAGGAGTGTTATGGGAGAGTGGAAGAATTTCTACCAATGTATAGATTTCCCAGATGAGCTCTCTGTCTGCCCTGGGGTGTTAGGGCAGAGCTGGGTAGGCCTGTGCTGCCTGAGTCTTTTGACCTTTGCTTATTCAATAGTAAAGCTGTTTTTTTACTAACCTGAGGGAGAGCTGAGTAGCTTATCTGATGATGGACTCTAGGAAGGCCTAGCAATCAAGAGCACCTATAAGAGGCATGCTATTGAGTTTATTCCCAGGATTTTCCTCTGTTGCAGCTGTAGGGAGTTGTGAAGGAGATCTCAAGCAATATCATAGTGAATTTTGGGTCCACTTCCCCATATCTGGAAGAGCAGGTTGGCTGAACTATCAGAGTTTGATCTGCTGAGACTTGAATGGACCATGAACCACACTCTTCTGTTGGTACATGTGGTGACCTGAATGTGGATTCCCTTAGGAGGGGCAGGCTCTGCAGCCCTGGCAACAGGAAGCTATGGTGCTTATAATATCACTGTCAAGTGTGCATGTACAGACATCGCTTTTGCTGTGCAGTAAGAAGACAGTTTGAAAAAAATGAAGGTCTGGTTTCTAGAAACCTTAACATTGCGTCTAACCTTCAGTTTTCTGTGATCAATTCTACTAATCATTTAGAAACTGGTAGAATGGAGGTGATAGAGATCCTCTTTCAGCAATATTTCATTAAAATCTCTTTATCTTTCCACAACTACCATTCACAGTGGTGTACTTCAGGAAGATTCAATTCCAGGGTACAAAGGAGTTTTTGAGCTGCAGAGGTTTTGCAAGCAGGCATATGTTATGCAGATAGATAGGGCAGATTTCACATCTTGTGCCATTATCCAGGTGGCAGATAGCAGACAAACAATGATACTTCAACATTGTTTTGTGTGTGGACATCATTGGGGCTGGGTTTCCTGAATTCACAAAGAACATGGGGCACTACAGAGCCATAGCCCACCTTTCTGATCACTCCCATTTACTGACAGGACAGAACTATAAGGCATGGGATCACTCTGTGTGGAAGAGAAATTAGTAGTAGCTGTTGTGGAGAGCTCCTTGTTTGTCAAGATGGTTTCTTAAGGAGTCTGGAGTAGAAAAACTTGTTTTTACCCTGGCCTTCACCTTGAGACAGAGATCATAGGATGTTTTGCCATGTTCCTTAAAACTTGTTGCTGTGACCTTGGACCACATCTGCTACTGGGAAGCAGTTTAAGAAAACACGTTTGTAATACAAAGAATAAATTATATATATATATATATATATATATATATATATATATATATATATATATATATATATAAAACAAGTTTGGCAGTTCCATGAACTTCTTTCTAGTATTGATGTGACTTGGTTGTGCTTTACCTATGAAAAGGAATGGTGGAATAAACTTGTGACTGCTGTCTTACTGACAACTGATCCCATGTGCCCTGGACTGTTTTAATTATTTCAATCCTCACTCCCCACTCAGGTACTGTTTGACTCTGCCAGAGGGCTCCAGCAAGGTGGGGAGTCAGAAATATAAGAGTTTAGAAGTAATTTTGAATCAATTTTATGTGAGTCATGAAATTGGTTCTTCTTTATTAATCTTTAAGTGTATGGAATGTTTTCTCCTTGGAAAGGGTATTAAGTCTAGAACAGCTGAACCTTGAGACATTTAGAAAATATTTTGGACAAACTCTCCTGTGTTGACTCAGTTCCTTGATCCCAGTCTGTTGCCTTGTTGTCCTCTTGATTAAGATACCAAAAGACTTCAATTAAAGGGATGTGCCCACACTCAGTTTTAAAATTACCCATGTCAGTCATACAGTCAACTGTTCATTGCAGTAACCAGAAAAATATTCACATGTGGAGCACATCTTTTACCTCTAGACCAGAATACGATGAGTAGTTTATTGTGGACAAAACAGGGAAAATTAGAGTATGTGAACAGCTGCAGATGTCACCATTGAAGAAAGACCTGATAGACAGTAGAGTGAGTGATTTTGTAATGTCCACCATGTACTAATTCATCTCAGATGAATAAAGACAGAACAGATTGGTGGGTGTACAGTTTAGGGAGGTGAGCTTGATACAATGAATATTGAATTTTCTACGAGAGGATTGTTCTTTACAGATGTGTCAAATCCACAGTTAAGTCAGCTCTGAGGGTTGAGACACAGGCCATCGGCTGTAGATGTATCTATCAGATTGCAGGATTCAACAACTAACAATGTACTTCGGGGCCAGATTAGACAGCATCTTTTTAATGTTATTACCTTTGCCAGGGAATGGTCTGCTCTTTTTCAGAGTCACTATTGCTCTTGGTTTGTTTTTGTTTTTTTTTTCTTTTTTTGTTGTTGTTGTTTTGTTTTGCAATATTTTTTATCATTCTTCAAACTCAATTATTAATTTTTCTTTAAATTTGATTTTCTGTAAATGCACCATTGCTTGGACTTCTTATTTGTAGTTGTTCCCCATTATTTCAGGGTCATTACGAAATTTTTTCAATGTTTTTCAGTGATATTGATTATTTATTTCTGTATCAAGCAATATGTCCAGGATTGCCTCATGCTATGCAACGGACAATGGCTTTGGACCCCCAATGCTGCCTCTGCTTCCCAGTGTGGAGAGAACAACCCTATTACTCCTTTCAGTCTGGACGTTGGCTGGACAGTGAAAAGAAGAAATAGGTCAGTGAATGTGGGTCCTTTAATTATAAAGGACATATAAAGAGGGCCTGTGCAATAATTGAGTTCCATGACCAAACTGAAGAGGGAATAATCAAAGTACAGAAAGAGATGGACATCAAGGAGGGTGAAAGTTTTCCAGGTTTGACGGAAGTTGACATTAGCAAGGATTAGTGAAGGAATCAATTGGTGATGATCAATAAATGTCCTGACATCTGGACATAGCGGCACACTCAGGGTGGCAGGCAGATGACTGTGAGCTGATGGTTAGAATGGTCTTCAAAGTGAGTTCAGGACAGCCAAGGCCACATACAAATGTCCTGTCTCAAAAAAATTTAACTTAAATAAAAATACACAAAGAAACTAACTCATATACTGGTTGGACCCTTCCTCAAGCCCACCGCGCATGGAATAAAGAATCTGATTTAAAAAAAAAAACAAAAACTGAATTTATCATGAAACTAAATTACCGTCCATACAACAATCCAACCAAAAGAGAAAATCTTGGTCAAATAGTTTGGCCCTGCCTAACAGGACCACAATTTCCCAGGTTTAAAATATTCAGCCTGAGAGAAAAGGCATGAGTGATATTTAGTATGATCTAATAAAACTCCATAATCCCTGGATCACATGACTATACCGCCTGGTTTTAAAAGTGATTTTGGGGATTAAAATTACATAATTTCCACCATCTCTTCCCTGCCGTCAAGTCCTCCCATTGATCTCTTCATTGTTTTCTATTCAGGCCCTTTTTAACCTTAATAACCGTTAATGCCTGAATGTGACTTACTTGGCTTTAAGACTTCACAGCTATGATTCAAAGGGATGGCTGAGCTTAGGTGTGTAATGGAATGAGCACACAAAAGACTCCGTGCCCTGGAGGCTCAAGAAGTGCTCTGGGAGACTGGAAAAATTTGTACAAAACAAGAAATTTCCCAGGGGACCGCCCTGTCTGGAAGTGCAGAGCTGGGAAGGCCTGTGCTATCTGAGCCATTTGATCTCTGCTCAGCCAGTAGGACAGAGGACAGGTGTGACAGGCCTGAGGCAGAGCTGGACGTCCTTAGCAAAGGATGGCCTCTGGGAAGACCCAGCAATCAGCGACAGCAGTAAGAGGCACCCTGTGAGTTGTTTCAAGTGTTTTCCTGGTGGGCAGCTGCAAGGAGATATGAAGAAGACCTCAGGCCATTCCAGAGTGAGTATCAGGGCTGCTGAGCCTATAGCAACATGAATAGGTTGGATGAGCTACCAGAGTCTGATCTGCTGAGACCAGAAAGGACTGTGACCTAGACTATAGTTGATTGAAATTTCATACCCAGTGGGAAGTGTTCATCCCTGAAACCATATTGAACGAACAGAAATTGACTCAGCAGGTTTTCCTTCTGCATTGACACAGGCTTATGCACAGGCTTAAAAGGAAAAATTAGAAGGGAAAGATTGGGGAAGAGATGGAGAAAGGACATGGAGAAAGGAGAATGGTGTAATCAATTTTAATTAACATGTACAAAAATAAATTTAAAATAAAAAGTGGCTAGAAAGATAGCATAGCAGTTTGGAGCCCTCGGTTTGTTACAGAAGAATCAGGATTGAATTCAGAAACCAGCTGGTAGCTACCAGGCTCCTATAACTTTATTCACAAGTGATATGTTGTCCTCTTCTGGCCTCTGTAGGTCCTGCATGCAGAAACATCAAAAATCCATATGTGTGTGTTTGTGTGAATTTTCGATGATGATGTCATAGCCCTGAGACAGACAAAAGCCTGCGTTAGTTGAAATGACTCTTTATCTTCGTGCATGATGGTAGCTGTGGCTCTCCTCGGAGCCTCCGTCTCACAGGCAAAAGCCACCTTATTCTGAATTAAGAATAGCTCAGCGTAACTGCTAGTCTATGAATTGGAAACACAGCGCTTATAGGTGACATTTCATTGATGTACTCTGTATTTGTGTTCTCTGTCCTCTGTATGAGTGAGAATTGTGGTACTGATATTTTTTTTTAATCTGTCTTTTAGGGTATATGTTTGGATCAAGAAGTTGAATTTGCTCTGTAAGTCTCTGTCTGCTTTAAGGCCTAGACGTGCAGTCTCCTGTTCCTATTGAAATTGTTCAGAGCATAACCTGGGGCCTAACATAGAAGAGTCTTAAGGAGGACAGCATATGAGGAATGCAAAATCTGTTTTACGCTGTTTCTCTTTGAGTAGTAACCAGTGAGGAATGCATGCTCTCATTAAAGATATTTTCCTTCATTGATTCCTTAGGTGTCTGGAGTGCGTGTGTCCTGGAATGAATATTCACTCTAGAACAGCTGCATACCAACCTTTTACAGAAATATTTCTGAGTCAAACTCTCCTAGGTTGAATCAGGTGACCTTTATCCTACACTGCTGCTTTGTTGTCCTCTTGATGAAGCTAAATAACGTCTTCAGTTAAAGGGATGTGTATATCACCATCCAGTTTTTCAGTTACTCAATTGAGTCACATAGCCAACTGTCCATTGCAGTCACAGGAAAAAGAGCTGCATGTGGAATTCAGCTTCTGCTGTCAGACCACAATAAGAGGACTAACTTATGGTGGACATCTCAGAAAGAAATATTACATTCAAAATAGCTTCTGATGTCACCATTGTGAAAATGAACTGATTGGGGCAGCCTGAGTGATTTTGTAATTTCCCAGCATCTATGAATTAATGTCAGCTGAGTGAAGACAGACCAGGTTGGTCAGTGTACAGTTTGGGGAGGATAGAATTGTGGGGATCAGGAACCAGGTGAGGGAGGTGTGAAAGGTAATGTTTCCCACATCGAATCCCGAGAATCAGACACTGGAAACCAGACTGAAGGTGCCAGCCTCAAGCACCAGGAAAAATCAATAAGGTTAGTGTAAACCTAAGGAAATGTGCCAGGGTGGAGGGCCAAGGTCCCCTAAGGAGACTTCTGTAAAGAAGGGGGAAGCAGTCACAGCCCTAGCTTCAGGTCCATTGTGAGACTTCACTAGTTGCTAGGAGTCCCTAGCAGATCAACACTGTGTGCAGTGGATCAGGATTTTTAGGGGAGACATAGGAGTCACCGATGCTTCACTCGCCATTCCCCATAGGCCTCCAATAGGCATGTCTCCACACTCCCCACATAGAACAATCCAGTGAATATTGACTGTCCAACTAGAGGACTCTCCTTTACAGATACATGCAGTCCACAGGCACATTTAAGTCAGCTCTGAAGGTTGAGGTACAAGCCATTCACTGTAGCTGTGTGTATCAGGTTACTGATCTAAAGAAGAATCTGGATTTTTAAAAATTGAACCTATGTGAAAACAAATTACTGTATTGTTTAACAATTGCGATAGTTTAACCAAAATAGAAGATTTTGGTAAAATGGTATGACCCAGCCTAACAGGACTGTTATTTTCCAGGTATAAGACTTTTAACCTGAATTAATATGTATCAGTAATGTCTGGTATCCTCTCATAAAAATCCCTGGAACACATAGGACCATAAAAGCTTGTATCCACATTTTAAAATATTTTATGGGATCATAATTACATCATTTCTACATCTCTTTCCAGCCTCCAATCCCTCCCCCAGACCCCTCATTTTTTTAAATTTATGACCTCTTTTTGTTTCCAGTTTGAATTTGACTCGTACTTGGCTATAAAAACAAAAGGTTGCACTAGACATTTGGTGTGTAATGGAATTTGTACACAGAGGACCCTGTGCCTATGAAGAGAAAGGAGTGTTATGGGAGATTGGAAGAATTTCTACCAAAGTACGGATTTCCCAGATGAGCTCTCTGTCTGCCCTGGGGTGTTAGGGCAGAGCTGGGTAGGCCTGTGCTGTCTGAGTCATTTGATCTCTGCTTACTCAATAGGAAAGTTCTTTTTTATTAACCTGAGGGAGAGTTGAGTAGCTTATCTGATGATGGACTCTAGGAAGGCCTAGCAATCAAGAGCACCTATAAGAGGCAAGATGTTGAGTTTATTCCCAGCACTTTCCTCTGTTGCAGCTGTAGGGAGTTGTGAAGGAGATCTCAAGCAATATCATAGTGAATTTTGGGTCCACTTCCCCATATCTGGAAGAGCAGGTTGGCTGAACTATCAGAGTTTGATCTGCTGAGACTTGAATGGACCATGAACCACACTCTTCTGTTGGTACATGTGGTGACCTGAATGTGGATTTCCTTGGGAGGGGCAGGCTCTGCAGCCCTGGCAACAGGAAGCTATGGTGCTTATAATATCACTGTCAAGTGTGCATGTACAGACATCGCTTTTGCTGTGAAGTAAGAAGACAGTTTGAACAAAAATGAAGGTCTGGTTTCTAGAAACCTTAACATTGCGTCTAACCTTCAGTTTTCTGTGATCAATTCTACTAATCATTTAGAAACTGGTAGAATGGAGGTGATAGAGATCCTCTTTCAGCAATATTTCATTAAAATCTCTTTATCTTTCCACAACTACCATTCACAGTGGTGTACTTCAGGAAGATTCAATTCCAGGGTACAAAGGAGTTTTTGAGCTGCAGAGGTTTTGCAAGCAGGCATATGTTATGCAGATAGATAGGGCAGATATCACATCTTGTGCCATCATCCAGGTGGCAGGAAGCACACACAATTGTCCTTCAACGTTGTTTTGTGTGTGGGCATCATTGGGGCTGGGTTTCCTGAAATCATAAAGATAATGGGGAGCTGCAGAGCCATAGCCCATTGTTGTGATCACCCCCATTTCCTGAGTTAACTATAAGGCAAGGGATCTCTCTGGAAGAGAAATTAGTAGTAGCTGTTGTGGAGAGCTGCTTCTTTGTCAAGCTGCTTTATTATTGAATATGGAGTGAAAAACGTGTTTTCACACTGGCCTTCATCTTGAGACAGAGATAAGAGGATGTTTTGCCATGTTCCTTAAAACTTGTTGCTATGACCTTGGACCATATCTGCTACAGGGTAGTAGTTTAACCAAACAAATTTGTAATATAAAAAATAAATTATATAACAAAAATAGAAAACAAGTTTGGCAGTTCCATGAACTTCTTTCTAGTATTGATGTGACTTGGTTTTATTTTGCCTATAAGAAGGAATTGTGGAGTAAACTTGTGACTGTTGTCTTACTGACAGCTGATCCCATGTGTAGTGGACTGTTTTAATTATTTCAATCTTCACTCCCCACTCAGGTACTGTTTGACTCTGCCAGAGGGCTCCAGTAAGCTGAGGAGTCAGAAATACAAGAGTTTAGAAGTAATTTTGAATCATTTTATGTGCGTTGTGAAATTTGTGTTCATTTAATTTCTATACACATACAATTGTAGTTCACACTGGTCAAGTTCACCTTCTTCCTGACTGTGTTTCCTTCTGTCATTTCATGAAATGTTGAATATATTTTGGGGCTTATAGTTTTGAATCCTTTCTGTATCCAGTTATTCTTTCACTAATATTGTATTCCTTTTGATTCTTGTAGTATCAGGTCAGTACAGAAGTTATATTGTGCCAAGGTGTACATAATTTCTTCATAATCCTACTGAGCATTCTAAGTTTTTTTTTCACATGGCACATATCTTCTGGATTACTCTTCCTGTTACAAATATTTTAACTTTTCTTCAGATTGTTTTCTTCAATTCAATCTGCAAATTGAACATACCCAAAATCTTTTCTCTTTTTCTTTTGAAAAACAAAAACAAAAACAAACAAAAATTATTTTTTTGTTTGTTTTTGTTTTTTCAGGCTGGGTTTCTCTGTGCAGCCTTGTTTGTTCTGGACTCACTTTGTAGACCAGGCTGGCCTCAAACTCAAAGATCTGCCTGCCTCTGCCTCCCAGAGTGCTGGGATTAGAGGCATGCACCACTTCATTTTAAAGGTGATGTTTACAGTTGTTATAAGACATTATTTTATAATCATTAATTTAGCAAAAACAGTAAGTGTGTGAAACTGAAAGTTTCATGAAATAATGTACAAAGGCATACAAAGAAAACTTTAGAATAGAGTTTAGTGACACAGAATACATTCATATAGGTCACATAACAACCACCTTATACAGAGTTTTCATAAAAGGACAGAATTGCTGTGGATCCCAGCTATCTTTTCCTTAGACTTTCCATGCACATGAAATTGATATTGAGAAATATCAAAGCCACCGGAACTCAGGTAGCTTTAGTTGGCATTCACATTCTAAAATCAGAGCAGCAATTTTTGAAGCAGTCAGTGCTATCAAAAAGACACTTGATCTTCAATGTAAGCATAGGAATGGTGCCCTAAGGGTAAGGCCCCACTCAGCTGAGCCCTCATCATCTGGAAGTACAATGCAAGCCGATTCCTAGTTGCTGAAATCAACTTCATTCAGACCCCATGCTGCTGCTCTGTTCCAAGGGCAGCGGAGTCCATTCACAGCCAGATCCCACCAAAGCAGTAACATCTAACTGCTCCTTATCTAGAAGTAAGGAAAGGACAAAATTTCAAGGTCACTGATTCCTCCTCTGTGGTTTCAGTTCAGCACAGCTGCAGCCATTTACATTTTATGTTGTTGCAACTCCTGACAGGGCATAACATAACATTTTGAGGATGAAGCCTGAGTTGCATTTTGAGACTACAAAATTTTGAGATACTCAAGTTAGGAAATACTTCCATAGAGATCTGCATACAGCAGGTGAAAATAGCCAGAGAGAGCAAGAGCAAGAGAGAGTAAGAGAGTGACACTGAGAGAGAAGACCCCAAAGCTAAGTCCTTATTTCCTCATCAAGTGGAAAGAGAGAGAGAGAGAGAGAGAGAGAGAGAGAGAGAGAGAGAGAGAGCACTCCATGGGCCTAGGTCTGTGTCGAGCTCCTAGGATGATGTATGTGTTAGGGGTATCTAAGTGACCCCGGTCTGTGTGTATCAGTAAGATGAATGAGTGTGTCTATGGGGGATGGGATTCAGCTTTATCTTTTTGTAAGTCCTGAGTGTTCATTTCTTCAAGAAGCTGGGATCCAGATGGGTCAAGATCAGCAACTGTGTAAGGTCTCCTCAGAAGACTCTGAGTGATGTTTTTAGTGGTGCCCTTGACCAGGAGGGGTGCCAAGCAGCAGGCTGAGCTGATGTCTGTGGATTCAGTTGGGAATCTTCACATGTAAGAGGCAAGGCATTGGTTTGTTTAGAAGGAAAGAGTACATGACTCTAATATTGGTGTCCATGGATAAGGTGAGTTTCGAGGCTAGACAGAGAAGACAGAAGGCCAAGTGAAAAGTTTGAATGGATTAAAATGCAAGGGATTTTGTGCCAGACTTTGTGTCTCTGTCACTCAGACTCATCTGGCCTGGGCCATCCTGGATCCATGATCCAGGTGCTTCCACACATTGCCTGGTCTCCATGAGGTGACCAGCGAACTGTGCTGGGAACTCAGCTCCAGGAACCCAAATCTTACCTTCAGGAGACCAGGAGGGATCTGATATCTGGGTGCTAAAGTCCCTAACCTGGGAATCCCCACTCTCTGGCATATGTGAAAAGTTTTGGGGGCACAAGTTTCCTAATTCTCAGACATGGGAGACAGCCATAGGGGTCCCAGAACTGACTGACCCCAAAATATCCCAGGAATCCTGAAGTTGCCTGAAGGGGAGCAAGAGAGATTAGATGTCTGGTTGGAAGAATGGAGGTTCCCTAGACCTGGGGATCCTCACTTGCTGACATAAGCATAAAGTGCAGGGGTTCATGACTCTCAGACCTGGGAGATGGCCAAGGGAGGCCTGGATGTGATCCACCTTAACTGCCCCAGGAATACTGAAGCTCCCTTCTAGGAGAGAATTGGCCATCTGATATATGGCTTCTGGAGCAGGAGTTTCTGGACCTGAGACTCTTCACTGGCTGGGATGGGCAGAAAGGGCAGGGGCTCCACATTTTTTACTCTCAGACCTAGGAAACAGCCATCGGGGGTGGGAGGTCTGGTCCAATCGGCCTCAAACCACAGGATGCCCCATCTTATCCAGGAAGCGCCAAGGTTGATGCCCTGGATCCAGCTGCCTATCCACTCACATATTTCTGAGTCTCAGATCTTCTGTCCCTCTAATAGAGGGCATATTTGTCACCACCATCTTAGAAACCTCCCACACATTGAACAATTTCAATAGGAATTGAAGACTGCAAGTCTAGTTGCTAAGGCAGATGGAGATTTGTAATGCAAATCTATCTTCTAGAGCATCATGCATGATCTAAATGACACATTTATTAGATGCATCAATGCCACAATTCTCTCACATACCAAGGGCAGAGATCACAAATACAGAAAACATCAAGGAAATGTCACCAATCAGCACTGTGTTTGCAATTCTTAGATGAACAGCTATGCTGAGCTGGTCCAACCTCAGAACAAAGCTGCTTTTGCCTCCAGGCAGGTTGGCTCAATGAAGGAAAAGGAGTTCATTTCAACTACCCAAGACTGCTATCTTTCTAGGAGATATGACATCAGTATAGAGAATTATACTTTTTGTAAAATTTAATTAATTTTATTTTATGTGTATGGATGTTTTGGCTACAAGTATTCTGTGGAAAGTGTTGGACCCTGGAGTTTTAGGCAGTTGTGAGCTGCCATGTGGTTGCTGGGAATTAAACCTAAGTCCTTTGGAAGACCAGTCAGTGCTCCTAAGCACTTAGCCATCTCTCCAGCCCTGAGAAAGCCACTTTTTAAGCTTTATGTATCTTGCATTTATATGGATGTTTTGTGCTCATGTGTCTGTCTCCAATACCTGTAAAGGCCAAAGGGGACATCAAATCTCTTGAGAACATAGTTTCATTGTATGGTTATCTACCAGGTGATACCTGAAATGAAACCTATCTTCTGTAACAACACCCAGTGCTCTTAACGTCCATGCTCTCTCTAGCCACCTTTTATTTAAAACTTATTTCTACAGATGTTAATTAAAATATATTACACAATTTTCCCCTTTCTGTCTCCTTTCTCCATGCCTTTCTGAATTCTCCTTAAAAAACTCTTAACAAAGAATGTGTGACTAAGTGTGGACCTTTATATATAAATAAAACCTACTGAGTCTATTCCTATTGCTTTTGTGGATAATGTTTCTGTGCTGAACCCTTTCTATACGATATATATTTAAGAAGGTCATCCCTGCCTGAGGCTAATTCCCCCACTTGCAAGAGAGTTCTAGTGTTCAATGCCCAATAGTAGTCTTACCCTGAAGTGACCTAAGCTGTCTTAGGACAGGAAACATTAGAAAGAACAGGGTGGCAAATTCCTTAGAGGGTGCTGGCACATGGTGCTGGCATAGCCCTGATGTTCTAGAACTGCAGGGAAAGGCTATGGACATTGGTCTTAGCCAATCAGTCTATCCTTGTCCTGTTGGCCTCCCATTATACCACTGACCTCAGAGTTTTCCTTGGATGACTTTGAAATCTTGAAATTCCTGCCTCCTCTTTCTGAACACCATGACTACAGGCCTGTGTTACCATGCCTGGCTTAGGTGGTTTCAACTTCAGTGATTTAGGAGAATGTTAGAATGAGTGCAATGAGTAGTTACACCTAACTATACGGAGAATCTACTTATGTGTGTGAGGTTGGTTTTCACTCTCAGTTGAATAAGGACAGAACTCTGATCTACTTTGATGAGTGATAAGAAATCAATGTTAAAGAAAAATGTTATTTTTCTTTATAATGGAAAGAGAAGACTTTAAGCTAAAGAACTGCATTTGAAAAAAGTTTTTTTTTCTGTTAGGATCAGAGCCTGTGTCCTGTCTAACATGACCATTGGGACTCAGTGACTCATTCTCAATAAGTCCATTAAAAGAACTGAGTCATTGAGATAGACCATGACCAACTATACTACAAGTACTAGGGAGGCAAAGCAAGCAGATCTAGTATGTATACCAAGTTCCAGGTAAGCCTGAGATTCATACTAAAGCTATTCTTTCAAAAGGAAAACAAAAAGAGAAAGCAATAGTTGAAAATGAAATTATTTTTAATTAACTTATTATAATTTATTTACTTCCTTTCCTGGCTGTATCCACTTCCATCTCACCCCTTCCCATCCACCCCCCCACCTCTCTTTGTGCACCGTCCTTAGTCTACTGATAGGGGGCTAGAAAAAAAAAAAGAAAACAATGGTTGAAACACAAATTAATAATGAAAACTGTAAACATGTTAACATGTTTATTCATTACGACCAAGTTTGACCAGTGATGAATATATAAGGTTATACATTATCTTTTTTTTCCAACAGGTAAACTTTGCTACTTGAAGACATTATAAATTATTTAAATGCAGGCTTATTGCAAACAGTTCTCAGGGAGTTCTCAGTTCCCAAGGAATAGGGCCAGGGAAGCTCCCATGCAGGAGGCATAAGTGTGGGCAAAAAGAAGTGTGTGTAGAGAGAGGGAGAGAGAACAGAGAGGAAAAAAAAGACAGGAAGAGAAGAAACACAGAAAGAAAGAGGGAGAGAAGAAAAGAATATAGAAGAAAACAAAAAATAATCTGGCTCTACAGGGAAGAGACTCTGGGAGAGGGCAAGCCCATTCTACTGGACTGGAAAGTTAAGGGTAGAGGTGGGGTATGCCAATCATGTCCTTTAGAAGGTAGGGACTGAGGGATGCTGTCAAAGAGGCACCTCAGAAGCTTGTCATGGGTGTGAAGCACAACATATGATAAGTAAATCATCCTTTAGGTTTAATAGGTTTACTTAGAAGGCCAGAGATGTCCACAACTAAGTAATCTCACCAGGCCATATATTAAAAATTTCCCATCTGCAAACTCCTCCCCCATTCTAAGCTTACTTGTTTCCTGCAAGGTATTCACATGACATAATGTTATTGAGCAGAAAATATCTCACCCAGGGGAAGAGGTCTATTCAACAATGACATTACAGAGGAGATTAAAATTACATGGAGTCCATTGATTGACTAGATGTTCACCTAAGGGAGATACAGGGATGTTTATTCAGAATATTCTTATTCCTGCCAGGTAGAGATGGATGACATAGGGATGACAGAGTTGGGCCTGGGGAGATTTAAAATCCAATTCGAGACCACCAAGTAGCCACCTGCGTGGTAATTCTGGCCGACACATGTATCTGAAAAGACAAGGAAAGAGTGGAAGAACTGGATAATTGACCCACCACAGCTGAGTAGATGCAGAGAATGCAGCATGAGGCAGCTTGTCCTCAGGTACAGCCCAAGAATTAATTGCTTTCTGGAAGTTTAATCCTTTCTTTAACATCCAAATACCCTTCCCTTATAGCTACTCCATGCTGCACAGGTCTCTATAAATGCCTGATTTCTCCAGCCTTAGATTGACATCTGTTTGAACCTCAGGTTTCCCTAACAACTAAAACATTTGGAGTCTTCAAAACTCAGGGCTCCTAATTGAATGTTTGCATGCATCAAGGAAGCAGAATAAAATCCATTTCAGAAAAGTTAGTCTTCATGCCTTCAAGTTCTTTTGCTCTCTTTACATTAGGCATAATCTCAAGAAGGGGTACACCTGACAAGTGTCCTTGTGGGCTCTCATTGATGCCTATTTAGCACGTGTAAGATAAACTCAGTCTGGTGGGCTTTGGTCACGTGCTCAGGCACTTTTTAAATGCTTGTGTTGTCAGTTTCTGTCCTGATCATTTTTGGATGCTTACATATTTTTGTGGAGAGTTTGGCTCAGAAACTTCTTTAAGCACAAAGCTTAAGTTACTTTCATATGCTCTCAATCTTCTATTTCTTCTGGGTCATCAGGGCTGAGTTAAAGATGAACTTAGGATCAAACTTTCAAACCTAAATGCTATTCATCACACTTTCATGGGGCTAAACATGTGGGTCCGCACCAAGGAGAACTGACTGCTCACTTTCATTTGCAAACAAAATTTGTCAATCAAATTGCCCCGATTTCCTCGATTATTACATGGCAATATGTTTACAATGTGAAAAGACAATATTTTATCAATATAATATCTCAACTACTCTTATTTGAGCATCAGGGAAATAGATCTGTAGGAAGGGTTTTTGGTGGCCAAAGCTGGAAACCAGACCTCAATCATCATATGGATATGTCCAAAGGAGATGGGACAAAGTCCCACTCTGTACATATCTATTGTGGCCTAAAACCCCATAATCACGTTATATGCACACACCAGAAGTGTTTCTTTTAAAGTAAATATCATTGCTGTTACATTATCTAGAATCTTTATATTACATATTTCCTGTAGAATTCTGTACTTTAAGATGAAATCATAAATGGACAATTAGGAGGAATGTACTGAAATATAGAACATCCAATCATATATAAATGCTCATATCAAATCAAGCTGTGTAGTGAGATGCAGTTGGTTGCTGATTAGACCAATTCATTACATCTCTAGGATACTTGAAAACACAAAGCTTTGAATTACCATATTAAACAAATTCAGTTTCTCTTCAGTTTGATTCATTCATGAAAGTGAAGCTTATAGAAATGTCCAAAGATTTCATCATACTAAAAATAGTCATAAGGTTTTCTCTCCAGTATGATTTCTTTCATGGCTTTGAAATAATGTGACATGGAAAGGCTTTCCTGTTTATACTCATAGGGTTTCACTCCAGTATGAGATTTTTCATGCTTTTGGAGATCACAGCAATGTGCAAAGGCTTTACCACATTGATTAAACTCATAGGGTTTTTCTCTAGTATGTGTTCTTTCATGATTGTCGAGACTACTGAGATGTGAAAAGGATTTATAACAATGATTTTATTAATAGGGTTTCTCTCCAATATGTGTTCTTTTATGCACCTGGAGAGTACTGTGGTTTGAAAAGGCTTTACCACATTGAAAACAGTCATAGGGTTTCTCTCCAGTATGTGTACTTTTATGCCTTTGGAGATTTCCATGTTGGGAAAAGGCTTTCCCACACTGATTATAGTCATACTGTTTCTCTCCAGTATGTGTTTTTTATGCTTCTGGAAACTACTGGGATGTGAATTCAGTGGCAAACCTCAGGCACTGATGGTGGAAATTTACCACAACTTGTGGCCTGGGCTGGTTAAGAAAACTTACAGAGAAGTAGACAGTGACCTTGTAAAAGAACATAGCAACAAACAGAGTTCCACCATAATCTGTGACTTCAGTTGATACCCTGAGTTCCTTTTCTGAGCTCCCTCAATGTGTGGGTCCTGCCAGCATCAGCCAAAGAAGCCTATTCATCACCTGTGTCATTTTTATTTATTGGCATTAATGACAGCAACAGATAATAAAGGTAGAACAAAATTTGTACCCTCAAAATGGGCTTGTTACTGTCAAAAAGTCAGAATATTGTTATTTGGACCAATACACAATATGTAAAATATCGAGATATCAAAAGCCATTGCAGACTCAACATGGACCTTAATGGTGCTTTCCAGGAAGAACTGAACTGAAAAAAGAGTGGTGAGAGTAATGCAGGCAATGGAGGTCAAGGTAATGAGGATCTAGTGGAAAATTTGGCTACAGGTCATGTGGTAGGCTGAATGATAATGGCCTTATATGATTATATAATTGGAGTCTTGGGCTCAGTGAATGGAACTGAGGAAAAATAAAAGATATGGCATCATTGGCTGAGGTGTGTCTCTCTCTGGAGTCTAAGTATTCTCAAAGAGAATATTGTAGTAGGGACAAGCAGGTGAGAGAGCTTTCACCTCACAATCTTCTGTCTATTGTCTGAGGTAGAGGGCCAGTAGAGGGCACTCTATAGAGTCCATGGAGGTATGTGTGTGAGAGAGAAAGAGACAGACAGACACAACGAGAGAGAGAGAGAGAGAGAGAGAGAGAGAGAGAGAGAGAGAGAGTACTCAGCAGGTCTACGTCTGTGTTGAGCAGGTAGGATGATGTATTTTTTATGGGTATCTAAGTGCCCCCAGTCTGTGTGTGAATCTCTCAGTCAGAAGAATGGAGAGCCTGTGTCCATGGAAGATAGGATTCAGCATTATCTTTTGTGAAGTCCTGAGTGAGTTTTTCTAAACACGTAGCCATCTCCTCTGCCCTGAGAAAGCCACATTTTAAAGCTTTGTATGTCTTTCATTTATATGGATGTTTTGCATTAACGTGTCCATGTGTCATACCTTCAAAGGCCAAAGAGGACATCAGATCCTTTGGGAATGCATTTACAGGGTATACTTAGCTAGCTTGGGATTCCTGAAATGGAACCTGTCTCCTATAACAACACCCAGAGCTATTAACTCCTATGCCCTCTATAGCCTCTTTTTAGTAAATTTATATTTACAGATGTTAATTAAAATGAATTACACCAAGTGCCCTTTTCTTGTCCTTTCTCCACCCCATTTCAAATTCTCTCCTTCCAATGTCTTAAAAAAAGGTGTGAATAATTATGGACCTATATATATAAGCTGAATCCATTTCATTGATTGTGTGTATAAGGTGTGTGTGCTGAACCATTTCTATAGGATATATAATTAAGGAGCACATCACTGCCTGTGGCTCATTCCCACACTTGCAGGAGAGTTCTAGTGTTTAATGCCCAACAGGAGTCTGACCTGAAATGACCTAAGCTGTATTATACAGGAAACATTAGCAAGCATGGGTTGGCAAATTGTTTAGATAACATATGATGCTGGCATAGCCTTGAAGTTCTGGAGCTGTAGGGAGTACTATGCACATTGATCTTAACCAATCAGTTTCTCTTTGTTCTGTGGACCTCCCATTATACCATTGACCTAGGATGTTTCCTTGGATTACTTTGACATCTTGAAGTTTCTGCATCCTCTTTCTGAACACCATGACTACAGGCCTGTGTTACCAATCCTGGCTTGGATGGTTTCAACCTCAGTGATTTAATAGAATGTTGGGATGAGTGTAACACATAGTTACACTTAACTATATTGAGAACTTATTTATGTCTTGGAGGCTGTTTTTCACTATCTGTTGCATAATAATAGGACTCCAATCTACTATGATGAGTATTAAAAACTCAGTGATAAAGAAAACCAATAATTTTCTTTAAAATTAAAGGAGAGGATTTCAAGACAATAAACTGCAATTGAAGAACACTTTCTATTACTATAGTTAGGATGAGAGCCTGTTTGGACCATGACTATTTGGACTCAGTGACTCATTCTCAATAAGCCCATTGAAAGAACTATGTTACCGAGGTAGACCATGCCCAAATATCCTGCAGACACTAGGGAGGCAAGGTAAGCAGATCTAGTATGTACACGAAGTTCCAGGTCAGTATAAGAATTATACTGAGACTATTCGTTCAACTGAAAAAAAAAAAAAAACAGAGAACAAAGGTTAAAAATCAAAATTTTGTAATTATTTATTTATCATAATATATTCATTTTGTATCCTGGCTGTAACTCTTTTCATCTCCACCCTCCCCATTTCCCCCTGTGCATCTTCCCTAGTCCTCTGATAGGTGGCTAAGGAAAAAAAGAAAACATAATGGTTAAAACATTAATTATTAATGTAAACTGGAAACATATTAACATATTTATTCAGTGTGACTAATTTCTACCATTGATGAATATATAAGGTTATACTTTATCTTTCTTCCCACAGGTGAAATTTGCTAATTGAATACATGATAAAACATTTAAATGCAGACTTGTTGAAAGCAGTTCACAGAGGGTTCTCAGTCCCTAAGGAATAGGGCCATGGAAGCTCCCATGCAGGAGACATTTAATGTGGGCAAAGAGAAGTGTATGTAGAAAGAGGGAGAGAGAACAAAGAGAAAAAAGACAGGAAGAGAAGAAACACAGAAAGAAAGAGGGAGAGAAGAAAAGAATATAGAAGAAAACAAAAAAAAATCTGGCTCTACAGGGAAGAGCCTCTGGGAGAGGGCAAGCCCATTCTACTGGACTGGAAAGTTAAGGGTAGAGGTGGGGTATACCAATCATGCCCTTTAGAAGGTAGGGACTCGGGGATGCCTTCAAAGAGGCAACTCAGCAGCTTGTCATGGGTGTGAAGCACAACATATGATAAGTAAATCATCCTTTAGGTTTAATAGGTTTACATAGAAGGAAAGAGTAGTCCACAACTAAGTAATCTCACCATGCCATATATTAAAAACTTTCCATCTGTAAATTCCTCCTCCATTCTCAGCTTATTTCGTTCCTGAAAGATATTCACATGACGTAATGTTATTGAGCAGAAAATATCTCATCCAGGGGAATAGGTCTATTCAATGATGACATTCCAGAGTAGAATGGAATTACATGGATGGAGTCCATTGATTTATTAGACCTAAGGGAGATATAGGAATGTTTATTCAGAATATTGTTATTCCTGCCAGGTAGAGATGTGACAGGGATGACAGAGTTGGGGCTGAGAAGATTTGAAGTCCAATTCGAGCCCACCAAGTGGCAGCCTGCATGGTATTCTGACTGAGATGTACACCTATCTGAGAAGACAAGAAAAGAGTGGAAGAACTGGAGAATAGACCTGCCACAGCTGAGTAGATACAGAGAATACAATAGAAGGCTGCTTGTCCTCAGGTACAACCCAATAATTAATTGCTTTAATTAATTGCTGGGACTTTAATCCTTTCTTTAACATCCAAATCTCCTTCCCTTACAGTTCCTCCAGGCTCCACAGGTCTCTGTAAATTCCTGATTTCTCTAGCCTTCTATTGACATCTGTTTGAATCTCAGGATCCCCTGACAACAATCTTCACAACATCTGGAGTCTTCACCATTCAGGGCTCCTAATTGAACATTTGCATGCATCAGGGAAGCAGAATACAATTCATTTCAGGAAAGTTGGTCTTCATGCCTTTAAGATTATTCATAATCTCAAGAGGTACACATGACACATGTCCTTGTGGGCTCCCATTGCCTCCAATATGAGATAAATTCAGTCTGGTGGCTTTGGCCACATGGTCAAGCACTTTTTAAACACTTGTACTGTCACTTTCATGGGGTTTCTCTTCAGTATGTTTCATTCATGAAAGTGAAGCCTATAGAAATTTACAAAGGCTTCATCACAGTGAATATATTCATAATTTTTTTCTCTTGAGTATGATTTTTTATGGCTTTGAAAAAAATGTGACATGCTGCCACGGACCGGCCCAGTTGGGCCCCTGGCGTCCGTGGGAGAACAAGGCTTTGGACAGGAAGACACAGTTTCCACGATGAATTGATAAACAGAGAAACCTTGATGGTTTTGACTTTGCTGTGACATTACTGAAATCAAGCTAGTATTTTTATAATGATTTCACAAAAGGCACCTAAAAGTTGGCATACTTCATAGAACATTCAGACTTTTACCGAGAATACAAAGTTTACATTTTAACTCAAAATGTAGTCAAACATAAAGCAGTGCCCTCAAGAAATCTAGGTATAAAAAATTTTGATCAGAGCAAACAAAGAAAAAGAAACCTCAAATGTAGTTTCATTATTGCTAACCAGTGAAGAAGAAAGTCAGGAGCTAAGTCAGATGCCTGCCAAAATCTTTCTCTGTATCAAAATTTAACTACACCTTTGTTAACCATCCTCCCATATGTCCTGCCCAAGGTTTATAATCTTCCTTAGAAACAAGGCACTGAAGGGAAGGGAAACTTCCTCCAGCTGCACCTCTCATGCTACTTTTTCTTAAGAAGGAGCCTATCATTTTCTCACTATTTTTAATGCCTATTAATATTAAATCTAATTCATTACTTTTCTTACTTATTCCTTTTACATTCTATTTTTATTAAAGCCTTTAATAATCTACGAATAATGAATTTTTTTATAAATCTAGTTGTGCTGTTTCAGGAGTCACAGAGAAAGATCAAAAAACTTATTAATCCAGCCCCAGAATCACAATTGAAAAAGCACAGAAATCTCAGAATACATCTCTTTTCCAAGTGGGATGAGTCTGCCAGGGACCTTCCAGGGAGCAAATTTCTGAAGAAAGCATGTCTCCTGCCCTGTAGCACATGCTACTATGGCGACATTGGCGTGGGTGCTCGCAACATGCAAAGGCGTTACTAGTTATAGTCATAGGGTTTATTTCTAGTATGAAATCTCTCATGCCTTCAGAGATCAGATCAATGTTCAGAGGCTTTAACACACTGATTACATACTTAAGGGTTTTCTCCAATATGTGTTCTTTTATGTACTTGAAGACTACTGAATTCACAAGGCTTTACCTCCTTGATTACATTCCTAAGGTTTCTCTCCAGTATGAATCCTTTCATGCCTCTGGAGGTAGCAGCAAAATGCAAAGGCTTTACCACAATGAATACATGCATAAGGTTTCACTCCAGTGTGAACTCTTTCATGCCTCTGGAGATTGCTACAACGTGCAAAGGCTTTACCACATTGATTACATTCATAGGGTTTCTCTCCACTGTGTGTTCTTTTATGCGTTTGGAGATGTCCATGCTGTGAAAAGGCTTTCCCACACTGATTACATTCATAGGGTTTGGCTCCAGTATGAATCCTTTCATGTCTCTGGAGGTTGCACCAATGTGCAAAGGCTTTACCGCATTGATTACATTCATGGGGTTTCTCTCCAGTATGTATTCTTTTATGTTCTTGGAGATGTCCGTGTTGAGAAAAGACTTTCCCACACTGATTACATTCGTAGGGTTTGGCTCCAGTATGAATCCTTTCATGTCTCTGGAGGTTGCACCAATGTGCAAAGGCTTTACCGCATTGATTACATTCATGGGGTTTCTCTCCAGTATGTATTCTTTTATGTTCTTGGAGATGTCCGTGTTGAGAAAAGACTTTCCCACACTGATTACATTCGTAGGGTTTGGCTCCAGTATGTATTCTTTCATGCTTTTGTAGACCACCGATTTGTGAAAAGGCTTTACCACAATGAATACATGCATAGGGTTTCACTCCAGTATGAAGTCTTTTATGCCTCTGGAGACTGTTACAATGTGCAAAGGCTTTACCACATTCATTACATTCATAGGGTTTCTCTCCAGTATGTATTCTTTTATGCAGTTGGAGACTACTGGGTTGTGAAAAGGCTTTCCCACACTGATTACATTCGTAGGGTTTCTCTCCAGTATGTGTTCTTTTATGTAGTTGGAGACTACTGAGGTGTGAAAAGGCTTTCCCACACTGATTACATTTATAGGGTTTCTCTCCAGTATGTGTTCTTCTATGCATCTGGAGATTTCCATATTGTGAAAAGCCTTTCCCACACTGATTACATTCGTAGGGTTTCTCTCCAGTATGTGTTCTTTTATGCAGTTGGAGACTACTAGGTTGTGAAAAGGCTTTCCCACACTGATTATATTTGTAGGGTTTCTCTCCAGTATGTGTTCTTTTATGTAGTTGGAGACTACTGAGGTGTGAAAAGGCTTTCCCACACTGATTACATTCATAGGGTTTCTCTCCAGTATGTGTTCTTCTATGCGTCTGGAGATTTCCATATTGTGAACAGCCTTTCCCACACTGATTACATTTGTAGGGTTTCTCTCCAGTATGTGTTCTTTTATGCAGTTGGAGACTACTGGGTTGTGAAAAGGCTTTCCCACACTGATTACATTTGTAGGGTTTCTCTCCAGTATGTGTTCTTTTATGTAGTTGGAGACTACTGAGGTGTGAAAAGGCTTTCCCACACTGATTACATTCATAGGGTTTCTCTCCAGTATGTGTTCTTTTATGCCTCTGGAGATGTCCATATTGTGAAAAGGCTTTCCCACACTGATTACATTCGTAGGGTTTCTCTCCAGTATGTGTTCTTTTATGCAGATGGAGACTACTGGCTTGTGAAAAGGCTTTGCCACACTGTTTACATTCATAGGGTTTCTCATAAATATGTATTCTTTTCTTTCTGCAAAGATAATTCAGATATGTGTTAGTTTTACCCTATTCATTACTCTGATAAATGTTTTTTTAAATGATTTATTTACTTATTATTAATACTGTGTTCTGCTTGCATGCTAGATAAGGACACCAAATCTTATTATAGATGGTAATGAGCCACCATGTGGTTGGCTGAGAAATGAACTTAGGACCTTTGGAAGAACAGCCAGTGCTCTTAACCTCTGAGCCATCTCTCCAGCCAATGATGAATCTTTATGTCAGTATAAATTAAGTTTGCAATTTGCTTTAATCTTAAAATGAAGTTACTTCTTAACCTTTTATCACTTTCTTTACATTCATAGTTTCCCCCTTGATTGTGGGTTTCTGTACCTTACAAGATACTTTTGATGGTAAAAAACTTCATACACAGCTCACTTATAGCATCATTTTCTGTAAGTGGTTTTTCACATATTTAAAGACCTAGAAGGAGTAAGCTTTACCACAGGGACTGCATTCATAGATTTTCCTATAATTATAATCACACTGCATTTATAAATAGAACCAAAATAAACACAACAATTTCCACAGGGCCAGTTATCACAGGAAATTTCTGTAGTGTGATTTCTTTGGCTATATTCCCATTGAGCTTGGAAATCTAATTAAGTATATTAGTTTAATTTTTAACAGTCCTCTGTTTTGAGTAGACTTTCTGAAGGTGATAGGAGTTCATAATTCATTTGTTATTAATCATGAATGGATGAATGAACACAAAAAATATTAATTTATAGTGTTGTCACTATCATGCTTTCTATTGTACACATGTACAGGATAGTTTAGAATGCAATAGTCTATGATGATGTGCATCTGGAAAAACCCAATCAGGGAAAGTGGGCATTGCTGGATCCTTCCCAAAAGCATCTCTACACAGATGTAATGATGGAGATCTACAAGATCATCACTTCTATTGTGGAGACAATAAATATCCTTTAACAGTTAATTTATAATTTAGTGATAAATAATGATTAATGAATTAAATGTAAATTTGCACCACATTCAGAAAGTCTGTACAAAATTTGACTATTATATATCTTCTATTTGTTCTGTAAGAGAGAATTATATTTCTTTTTTCGATATTTCTATGCTCACATGATTTCTGTCAATTTTGGGAAAGAATATGGAGGCAACCAGCATGTAATATATTTGAAAGCCAGAGCAACTGAAACTCTGAACTTGGTGAGTGGAAGGTCAGCTGAAGCCAGAACATCGACATTAAGGCTTCCTGGGACTACATGTGACCTGAGACCATTTAGATCCACGTCATCCAAGGACTCCTGTGGGGAATGAGTGGTAAACATTTGATCTCCCTGCTCACCACCTTGTCAAGTCTCCCTTGTCCTCAGCAGAGGTGGCCCGCAGTGCCCGAGGCTCCTACCACAGAACTCCTTGATTCCTGATTGAAACAGCAGAGGCAGGCGACCTAGGTCCTCCATGGTGGCTGCCAACTATACCAGCCTTTCATGTGCAGGGTCCACGAGCAGCTGTATGGGCCCTGCATGGGATCCCAACCAGCAACTCTACCAGCCATCCAGTCCCTAAGTGGTGGGCAGCTGGCTGTATGAGCCACCCAGGTCTCTGGACTGCTCTAGCAGCTCCCCAGGGCTTCTCGGCAGGCATTTATACCAGCTTTCCAGTTCTGCAGCTGTGGCTGGACTCCCACTGGACCGCCATACCAGCTTCCAAGTTCTGCGGCTGCAGCACCACTGAGCTGACAGCCCTCCTACACCCGCATTTGCCCCAGCAGGCCAAATCTGAGAGTAGAAAACACGGGGAACCCTTCTGTTCTCAACCTGCTAGAGAGTAAGGGCACCATCAAGTGACTGCATGCAGAGCCCCACATCCAGGATCCCTCTACATTAGCAGCCAGACATCGGAATCCTCACCCCAACACACCTGCTGTGGGCAACATTGAGATTCTTGGGACAGCATTCTCAACATTGAAGCCCCTGTTCTTTGGGTCTACCACTGTACTTTAGGCAAAGAACTCCTGGAGCTCAGACAGAGCTGAATACCAGAACACTCAGGTACTCAGAGAATCTCTGTATGCTCATTGGACCTGTGAACACAGCCAGTATCTACAATGTGGATATTAACTATTTATCATTTATATAAACAATTTTAATTTAGAACATGGCTGCTCTGGCAAAAGATCCCATCCAAATATCTTCTCTGTCAATATGGTCTGGCTAGAATACAAACGTGCCTTTAATCCAGGAGACAGAGGCAAGCAGATCTGACTTCAATGCCAACCTGGTATAGAGCAATATCCAGTAAAGAAAAGCTTGGATTCAGGCATGGTGGTACATGCTTTTAATCCGAACTATGGGTGTAAAAATAACAGGTAGAAGGAAGCACCCATATTTGAAAGTGCTGTCCCCTTTCTCATGCCATTAATTCAGTGGCAGCAAAGGGGACAAATTCAGAAAAATATTGGACAGCACAGGGTACATGTATCTCTCATGAGAAGAGAGAGGAAATGAAGCTCCCTTAAGGGGCACTAAATGGAAAGCAGAGGGAGTTTTACTGGGATGGTAATAGAAAGACAGGTTGGAGAGAGAGACCTAAGGTCAAGATGAAATGAGCCAGAGAATAAAAAAGAGCCTGAAGATTAGAAAAGACTGATAGAGTTAAGTTTGAGACTAAACAAAGCAATTTAGAGGACAGTAGAAAAGCCAGATCTAATAACTGTAGGAGAGGAGTTTGAGTCAGAATAGCTGGATTGAATCAGCCATCCATGAGCTCAGAAAGAACAAGATAGCATGTGCATATTAAGCAGTCATTCTAAGAGGCAGAAAATCTTCGAGGCCTAAGGTAGATTGTATGGAAACTAGCAACTGCCCTGTCCAGGCCTAGGGTAGCAGACAGAGGGGTATTTTAGGAGACCATAATTTCTAGTTCGAATAAAATACGTTTTTACAGTAATATCTGTTTACCAAGGGATTCACTGTCTTCTTTTGCATTGAAATGCCTGGCAAACATAAATAATATACCGACACTGAGGAACATGGATTTGGGAGAATTTAATGTTCCTTAATACTCTTAAAGTGGTATTCGTTTTTACACTGTTGCTTTTCTTTAAAACCTCTGGGACACATACAAATTTCTTCACAGGGATGGTGAGATGACTTGGAGGTCAAAAGCAGTGGCTATTCTTCCTGAGGTCCTGAGTTCAATTCCCAGCAACCTCAAGGTGGCCCACAATCATCTATAATGTGATCCCATGCCCTCTTCTGGTGTGTAGGCACACGTGCAGGCAGAATAATATATAAATGATGAATAAATATATCATCTTTAACTAATTTTTCACTGGCATATTTATATAAGCTTCCAAGAGATAATTACCTTCCATATCTTCTAGAACTTTGATAATGTTTTTCAATTTTATGCTCTTCCCATTTGTAGCCTGAAATATGTACCAAAAAGTGAATTATAGATTAGTAAAAATTAGGCAAAATATAAGTTACTATCTTCAGTAAACCTTAGAAACATGCCTGATTTATTCTTTCTCATTCCAAGTGAACTTATATAAGAGCATTAATAAGAAAAGTCAACAATAACAATAGATGTCCCTTTTACCTTAATAGCGAAAGAAAATTCACTCTCTTACCTATAGCTGTAAGGTGCTGGCAGGTCTCCAGCATCACATCTTTGTAGAGACTCTTCTGGGAAGGATCCAGCAGAGCCCACTCTTCCTGAGTGAAGTTCACATCCACATCGTCATAGGTTACCGAACTCTAAATGGTCCCGACATGAGTATAACAGAAAGCACGATAGTGACAACAGTATAAATGTATACTTCACTGATAATATATTCATATAATTCTGGTGCTTCCCTGATATGTCCTGACAAAGAGGTTTCAATGAATTCACCAAGCCATTTTAGAAGGAAACTAAATGAGGAGGTTCACCTCATTTTTGCACCCTTTGTATAGAATACAGCCTTACAAGAGAAATGCCAATTAACAGATATAAAGAAAGCAAAACAAGGAAGTCAATGAACACTACAGACCGCAGATCACAGAAATTGTATGCACAATTACTAACTAAAAAATTATGGGCAAACAGGAAGTATTGGCTCACGATTTTAATTCCAGCACTCAGGAAGCAAATGTATGTGTATCTCATTAAGACAGAAGCCAGCCCAGCCTCTGAAACAAGTTTCCTGACATCCAGTAGTACATTTAAGACCTGTATTCACAGCAAAAATCAATCAAATAAGAAAGATACAAAGCACTCAATAGTTTTTACTTAAGATCCTACAAAGAATTATATATTCACTACAGTTCTGTATCTACTAGGAAGCAGAAGTGGCCCAGTTTAAACTGTAATATTAATGAGAGCTTACTAAAAGGGAATTCATCTTCAAATATGTACAAATGGACAGATGAAAACATTAGACCTGGAATAGTTGGTAGTAAATGAGCAACATAAGGCAGTTGAGGTGGCTTAGCAATGAAAACCTCTTGTTGGTGTTGCAAATAACTGGGCTCAATTAACAGTGCTTACATGGAGGCTCACAACTATCCATAACTCCAAATTCAGGAGATCTGAGGTCATCTGCTGACTATTGTGAAAACCAGTACACAAGAGGTGCATAGTCACACATACAGGCAAAATACTACTCATATTTACTTATTTAAAATAATCAACACAAACACAAGAGGCAGGAAAAACGTCACCACCTGTAATCCAATGACTCAGAAGTCTCAGGCAGTATCAGGATGTCATGTATTCATGTATGACATCCTGAGAAATAGAATATACTCTCTGATGAATACCAAAATTCAAGTGTGGATGTGGATGAAGACCAGCACAACAGCATATGCTTGATATGTGCATAAACCCACCTATCAGGCCCATCAGCCTATATTTCAAAACAAAAATGCCATGCATACTAGGCCTCATTTAATGCTAGCCCTCTAGAGCCACTATGAGATGCACCTCTAAGTTTGAGGCCTACCTGGATAGCATACCTACATTCTGCACAGCCAAAGTTATACAAAGAAACTTAGTCTTCAAAAACACCAGAAGTAAAAATGTAAAAACCTCAGGATACAAAATTACATTAGCACTGAATATCAATTGCTTTGACTCTTTCTTACGTGCCTTAGAGTTAGAGTCGATGAGGGTGAAGGCATGAGATCATGAGAAGGAATCAGAATGATCAGTTTCAATCCCAACACAGTAGATAGTAACAACAGGAAATCAGTTGAGACTATAGAAACTCAAAGCCAATCCCCAATAAGGAATGTAGACAAATTCCTCCACAAAAGCTTTCATAACTTCCCCCAAAGAAACACACCAAAAAGAACACCAACACAGGCTCTAAGATCAACAATGAATAAATAGGATTTAATGAAACTGAAAAGCTTCTGTAAAGGAAAGGACACTGTCACCAGAACAAAATGGCAGCCTGCAGAATGGGAAAGAATCTTCAACTACCATACATGTGACTGAGGGCTGATATCCAGAAATATATTAAAGAACTCAAGAAAGTAAACACTGACAAACCAATTAATCAAATTTAAAAAATGGGGTGCACTGCTAAACAGAGAATTCTCAAGAGAATAATATGGAAAAGCAGACAAACACTTAAGGCATGCTCAGCATCTTTAGTCATGTGCAGAGACTGATGAATCAAGCAAGCATGTCAATCCAAAAAAACTCACAGGAAGACACATGCTGGAGATGTTCTAGAGAAAGGGGAACCTTCCTCCATTGATGGTGGGAAGGTAACCTTGTATAACCACTTTGGCAATCAATCTGGTGCTTTCTCAGAAAATTAGGAATAGTGTTACCTCAAGAACCAGCTAGACCATTCCTGAACATATATATGAAAGATACTCAATCATTCAACAAGGACATTTGCTCAACTGTGTTCACAGCATCTTTATTCATAATAGCCAGAACCTGGAAACAACTTATTTGTCAGTCTACCAAGGAATGGATGAAGAAATTGTGGTACGTTTGCACAATGGAATACTACTTAGCCTCTAAAAACAAGAAATCATGAAAATGGCAGGCAAATGAATGGCACTAGAAGAAATCATCCTGAGTGAGGGATCCCAGAAGCAGAAAGACACACATGGTATATACTCACTTATAAGTGGATATTAAACATATTATGTAGATAAACATACTAAAATCCATAGTTCTAAAAAAGGGAAACAGCAAGGAGGACCCTAGGAAAAAGGCTTAATCCTCATTCAGAAGGGGAAACAGAACAGGATACGCATCAGAAGTGGGAGAAGACAGAGAACAGGACAGGAGGCTTCCACAGAGGGCCTCTTAAGGACTCTATCCAGCAAGATATCACAGGAGATGCTAAGACTCATAGCCAAATTTGGGCAGAGTGCAGAGAATCTTTTAGAAGAAGGGGAGATAGAAAGACCTGGAGGAAACAGTAGCTCCATCAGGAGACCAATAGAGATAAATTGGGCCTGTGGAGAATGATGAATATAGCAAGCCTTATAACTGTGGAGGACCTAGAACTCCTGTTCTGATGTAGCATCAGAAGCAGGGGCTGTCTCTGACATGTACTCAGTGGTTGGCTGTTTGATCACCTCCCCATGATTTGGGGCGGGAATCCTTGCCAGGCCACAGAGAAAGACAATGCAGTCAGTCCTGATGGTACCTGATAGGCTAGGGTCAGATGGAAGGGGAGGAGGACATCCCCTATCAGTGAACTTGTGGAGAGTCATAGGGAAAAAAATGGGAAGGGGGAAGGAGAGTGCAACTGGGAGGAGAAAAGGGAGGAGGCTAGAGCTGGGATACAAAGTAAATGAATTGTAATACATGTTAAGTAAAATTAAGGGGGGAAAAAAGACCTCCACGTAAAGTCAGAGGAAATCTGCTAGAGGAGAAAGTGGGTAACAATCTTGAACTCACTGGCATAAGAGACAACTTCCTAAACAGAACACCAACAGAACAAGCTCTAAGATCTACAATTAATAAATGGGCCATCATGAATCTGAAAAGCTTTTGTAAAGCAATGGACACTATCAATAGGAGGTGATTGCCATCTACAGATTGAGAAAGATCCTCACCAATCCTACATATGACAAAGGGTCAATATCCAAAATTATATTAAAGAACTCCTGAAAATAAACAGCAACAAAATAATCCAATTATAAAATGAGACACAGGGTAAGAGAATTCTCAACAGAGGAATCTTGAATGGTGCATAAGCAGTTAAAGAAGTTCTCAACATCCTTAGTCATTGGGGAAATGCAAATCAAAATGACTTGAGTTTCCATCTTATAACTGTAAGAATGGCCAAGATCAAAAACTCAAGTGAAAACACATGCTGGCAAAGATATGTAGAAAGAGGGACACTCCTCCATTGCTGGCTGGGGTGTAAACTTGTATAACCCCTTAGGAAATCAATTTGGTACTTTCTTAGTAAAGTGGGAATAGCCATACCACGAGACCCAGCTATACCGCTTCTAGGTATACACTTGAAAGATACTGCACTCACAACAAGGACATCTGCTCAACTCACTCACAACAAGGACATCTGCTCAACTATGTTCATAGCTGTTTTATTTGTACTAACCAGAAACTGGAAACAACCTAGCTATGTCTCAACCAAAGAAAGGGTAAAGAATCTGTGTAACATTTACCCAATGGAATGTTACTCAGCCTTTACAAACAAGGAAATCATGAAATTTTGCAGGCAAATTGATGCAACTAGAAAAGGTCATCCTCAGTGACATAACAGAGACCCACAAAGACACACAAGCTATAAACACACTTATTAGTGCATTTTAGTCATTTACTACAGGATAGACCTACTACAATGCACAGACCTCAAGAACATGAGAACAATGGGCATCTTAAGCTTCATGTCAGCCCACTAGTTAGTGGAGTGGGGGATATATCTGACATGGACTATGATGAGACTTCCCTACCAGGACATACAGGAGGAAGATGAACTCCATCCTCTGTGAATAGATGAGATGGGCTCTCTGATTAGGAGGACTTCTCTATTCTGAGGAATAGTGGAGAATCAGAAGGGATTTGGGAAATGTAAGGAAAGGAGGGAGGGACCTACAACTGAGATTTCAATTTAATAAATTAATAAAAAAACTAGTGTTTTAACTGCCTCTTACATAATCTGATTGGCCTGCTCTTTGATCACCTCCCCCTGAGGGGGGAGCAGCCTTACCAGGCCACAGAAGATGACAATGCAGCCACTTCTGATGAGGACTGATAGACTAAGATCAGAAAGAAGGAGAGGAAGACCTCCCCTATCAGTGGCCTTGGGGAGGGGCATGCATGCAGAAAGGGGAGGGAGGGTGGAATTGGGAGGGGAGGAGGGAGGGGCTTATGTGGGGATACAAAATGAATAAAGTGTAATTAATGAAAGTTAAATAAAAAAGAAAAAAACTAGTGTTTTAATAAGTATTCACAAAAATCCGTATGTAATGATATCATCATTACTATATTATTTATATAATACATAAAACATAAACTGATGTGTAAAAATATTAAATCTTTAAACACATTCTCCAAAGCAAAAGTGAAAAGGTTACAATCTAAGACATGGTATTTAATCAGAAGAAAAAAGTGAGATGAGAGAATTTTCTAAGACTAATACATTTTTCTTAAAGTATAATTTATTGTTATTTATATTGAAACAAAATGGGTAAGTCTATTTCCTAACCTCATTTTTCCTTTTTCATGCTGTATGACACATTTGCAGGAAGCTTTCATACCTTTCAAATAAAATGGCTTTCTGCATTTAGACAGTACACTAAAATAGCAATTTGCTTCTCATAACAAATCTTGCTACAAAAATCTTGGTATTTAAATTTTCTTCTGCATACACCAATTAAAAAGTTAAAAAATCTTTTAGTACTTAATTGCCTCTATTAGCTTCCGTGCTTTCTGCTCTTCATTTTTTATTACTACCTCTAGACAAGATAGCAGAAGCTCTCACATAAACATGACAAAAAAGAGCCCATGAAACATGAACATCAGTCAGGAAAAAGGAGGTGAACACTTTTTTTGTGCTAAATAAGTGAGTAGTGAATAGTATTTTTACCCTTTCATACAACTGTAAACAACACCATTAATATGATGTATTTTCAAAATAAGGGTTCAGTATGTTCAATTTGCAGCATAAATCAATACATTCCAAATCACGTTCCTAACAACTTAGAACAAGAAAGCTGATTTCAAAACTATGTGCTATGTGAAATAGTATACAGGTAGGTACAATATGACTTCTGTACTTACCATGAAGCTAAAACTACCAAGAAAGTGCATATTTGTGAAGAAATAAACAGATATAGAAAAAAAAGACCAAAAAATTATACTTAATTTTTATCAAAATTCCTAAGGAAAATAAGCCAGGAAAAATGTGAACTTGACCAATGTTACCTATGATTGTATGTGTATAAAAATGAAACAAACACAGAGGTCATCACTCCTACAAAAAAAACCCAAATAGGCAGTTTGTAGCCAGTTTTTAAACATAAGTTTGTAAACAGAAGCACCATGTTTGAAAGCAATGTTTAATTGAGTGGCAGAAAGAGTGTCCAATCAGGGAAAAAGACTTGACAGACTAGCCTAAGCCCAACTTTCAGGAGAGGAGAGAGGAAAGGCAAGCTACTTCAGGGGCAATGCATAGAGACAGGAGACAGTTTTACAGATGTTTACACAGAGAGGTTCACTAAGAGAACAAGCTAGTCAACAGTGAAGACAGTAAGAGCCAGAGAATGAGAAGGAGCCAGAAGATTAGAGCAGATTGCTGGAGTTAGTTTGAGGCCAAGAAAAACAACTCAGAGACTGAGAGAGAAACCAGATTGAATCACTAAGCATAGAGAGGAGTCTGAGCCAGAGCAGCTCAAATGAACCAGTCAGCCAGAACTCAGAAATAACTAGAGTGTGAGTTTATTAAGCAGTAAGGCTCAGGGGCTGAAAACATTCCAGGCCTAGATTACAGTATATGGAAGCTAGATTCATCCAGGACTAGATCTTGTTATACCCAGTTCGCAAGCCCCCAAAAGATCTCCAGGAATCGACTCCGTTGCAAAACACATGAGGGTCTTTTTTTATTGAAAATTATAAGCTGCAGCTTGGGCTACACAGCCTCACCGCCAAAGCGGTGGGAGCTGAGCACGCCGCCCCAGGTTAGTTGGGTGATATATAGATTCTGGTTCTTCCCAGCATGCCCAAGGCAGGGGCGATTCCTTCCTGGCAAGCATCTATTGGTCAAAATGCTACACTCTGATTTGATTGGCTATATGAAGGTCCCCAGACCATAATGACCTGGTGTCCCTCCCTAGAAGGATGGGCCAGTTTCCTAGCAACTGTTATCTCTAGTAGGTGGGGAAAGAATGCAGTAAGGCAGTCCTACCCCTCAGGGCATCAACAGACTTCTCCACCCACATAGTTTAGCCCTTAATAATAGCTGCTAATTTTAATTTTTTTGGTCTCTCAATCTAGGTAAGCAGGAGATGGTACTAAGCCTCAAAGACAACTAAAACAGGAGAATAAAAGTCCCTTTTAGAGGCCAGTGCTGCAGAGTCTCCTCCTCTCCAGGGAATCCCCAGTCACAGAGGCTGACAGGGCAAAGGCCTCTGCCCAGGTCGCTACATGCAGTCTGGCTCACACTCCATCCCACTGCTAACACGTGGGATTCAGATAGCTCAGCATTCCTAACGCCAGGACAAAGGACCTCACAAGAAGCTGATGGCTGCAGGTTCTCACCAAGCCCGGGAGAGACCAACCACACCAGCTCCTGCTCTTCAGCCTCCAGCTCCACCACCACCTTGGGGTGGCAGCCAAACACTCACCATGTCGCCACTTTGTAACACGCTTGAAATCCCCTCACAGGACTCAGCAGCTGAGCTCATACCACAGCACGCCAAACATTCCACACACCTCAGCTATGGATCTGAACCCGCAACATGGCGTCCGGAAGAACCCGCCTCTTCCTCTGAGTACAGGCCTCGTCTGGAAGTCCTGATTGGCCAGTGAGTCTTGAGCGACATGAGCACTTCCCCTAGGATCACCGTGTACTGAAGAGAAAAAGCATTGTGCTTCCTGGCCCAGGAGGGATGATTGCATGTTTTGCTAATTACAAAAGTAATGAGGGCCTGGCTTAGGGAGAAACCTGACCCTGGAGAAGCCTATGCTCCAGGCAGGGACCTTGGATCCATGACTTGGGCCACACCTTTTCTTGATCTGCAGAGATTTGTGTTTCAGCAGACTTGTGCCTGTTGTTTAATAGCCTACCCTTCTGTCTTCCAGCACTCAGGATGGCACTTCCTCTCCTCCTCCTGGAATCAAGGTGGATAGTTTGAACAATTCAATATTCAACTTGCAGTGGAGTGAACCATCTGTCCACTGGAGAAAGGCCACCAACGATATCAACAGTTAAACAGCGATCGATTTTAGGAAACAAAATGAGATTGTTCTGTCACTTCACATTGGGGTCAGCTAAACTGCAGCTACTTTTCACCTGGTAGATATCAGAAAACCCTGAGAGAGAAGTAGTAAACAGGTGATACACAATTTGGAGCAGGTATGTCTTCCTCTGTGGATTCTGGAATAATAAGAAATGAAAACCACAATGGTATCAGCAAAGGCAGTGCAGATGAACACAGCAGACAGAATGACTCTCTCTATGGATGTAGAATGGAGATCTTTTAAGAATGGTCGGAAGGCTCTTATATAACTAGTCCAACAATGCCCGTTAGCAAAGGGGAAGTTGAAGAAGTAGCTCTGCTCAGACCATATGGCAGGTTTTCTCAGCTGGTCATCAGTAGATACCAGAATTCCAAAGAAGTAGGCTCCTTTGTGTGTGTTTCCATGGTCACAGTGGGTTTTTACAGCCACAAAACTCTAAATTAGCTCACCTTCATGGAAAGGTGAGTTCACCTCTCCTAAGGCACAAGGCCCTGTGGGATGCATAAGTTAGATGTGCACTATCAGACTTCCTTTTCTTTATAAAAATATGTTAGTTTGGCCTGGATAAAGGAGGAGAATATTCCTATGGTTGGGGTAGTTAGACAAGGAACAAAGGAAAGAATTCCATTGTCTCATCCAGAGACTGTGGAGTGCAAATATCTTAGCACAGGAACTGCAACTGTCGAAGCAAAGCCTTGTCATCCAGGGATTCTACCTCCTCAGTCCCCAGACACAAGAAGTTGAATGACCCCATTGTATTGTGGTTGACTGTGATGGGGCTGAGCTCAGATGGATCTGGGACCTTTTATATGAGCTGGGATTTAGTACTTTGGGAAACACACTTTCTGAAATAGTGTATCATAAGTAAAAGATTGGCAGTTTGTGTGTGTGTATGTGTCACTTTTCCTCAGGAAAGCATTGTCTTATGGCATTGAAGACAGTCAAAATTAACCACCCCAAGAGACTGCCATTGACTGCAGAGCTGACCTAAATGTTGCCATCTTTTTCTGTGGAGACTGATAGGGAGGGAAACTACAGAAACTACACACACTCAGAGGCTAGAGAATTGAACCAAAGTCTGAAGCCTGGATGGAAATCTAAGTTGGAAGCCTTGCAGTGTTCAATCTCTCCCTAGTCAGAGAAGGGCAGGTGAGATGAAAGAAGCCTGTCACATAGCAAGAGAGTAGTTGGCTGCCCTGTGCTAACAGGAAATAATTTCTCTCTTCAGTTTATCTGTTTCTACTTTCTTTTTCTCTAGAGCTATCTCTACCTAGGTGGCTCACCCATGTTGGTTTACATTTTGCTCAATGTCTTTTATGAGATTTCTTGCACCCAAATATCATATCAAACACATATCTCAACCCTGAGATGACCCAATTATCAAAGCAGTACTTTTTGGTTCTCCACAGCTTTTCTTAATTTTGGTGTATGCACAGATGGTTCTTGCTGCCCTGGTAATTTCCTTGAACCACAGTCACTGTAATGTCTAGAGACCTGCACCCTCAGATTCCTTTACTCAGTGGGAGAATAGTTAAGGTACAAGGCCATTAAAGAAGCAGGTGGGAGGCATTTATCTTCAGAGGATGATTCAGGTGGTTCTTTAACTGACTTACCTTCTGAGACTAAAATATGAATTACTACAAATAATTGCCAGACAAAACTACCTTTTCTCTTCATCATGAGGTTGTGCTTCTAAAAAGGGAACTTACCTAGTTGGGAGAAGAGCAGTTCCTCAATAGCAACTGCCTTTGGTTTTATCCTAAGGAATGTGGTGGTGACTGAGTTTTTTCTCCAAAATTTGTGGTCAGAACTCACAATCTCCTTCACAATGTGAGTATGAAAGAAACTGGTGCATATGGAAAGAAGGAGGAAGGGGAAGGAAGACACTGCTCCAAGGAAAAAAAAGTTCACTGATCCTGGTGATCAAACACCAAGAATTCAGACATGTTCCTGGGAAGGAAGAATATTATGCTGGATGGAGGACATGTTGAGATTTGAATTCCATATGTTAAACATAAGTTGTACACTCTTTGAGCAAAAAGACTTATGGTTGACATTTCTTTTTATATTTCTTTTTAATTTTTATATTCATTTTACATCCCAATCACAGTCCTCTCCCTCCTCTCCTTCCTGTGCCTCCTTCTCACCCTATTTGTACCACCCCTTGTCCTCAAAAAAAGGAGCCCCTTTCCACCAATGACACATCAATTCATATCAAGAGTGAACTCTTCTTCATTCTCAGGCCAGGCAAAGAAGCCTGGTAAAGATGAAGTAGTGAAAATCAGGCCACACAGTCTATGACATAGACAGCACTTATTTCTTACAAGCATCTGTGTGGCTGCATCTGTAGAAACCAGAGATTAACTGGAGAAGCATAGCAGGCTATTCTGATCATCCCCATGTGTGGAGAAAACTCTAGAGAGGGATGCCTCTCTATCTGGAAAAAAAATCTCAGTTCCTGGGGAGTCAGTAACCCATTTCTTGGCATCTGTGTTTTTCAATTGCTGCTGTGTTATCTTGTGGTTTTCCTACTGAGATGATTGAGATGGCTAATACACTGGTTATAAATTGTTAAAAATTCTTATACCTTGTCTGTGTGTGCTCGTTGGCTTTAGCTGTCAATGTTACATAGCTGAGCATGATCTGAGGGAGTACTAACTGGGGGTTCCCCAGATGAGAATCACTTGTGGCTATGTTTGTGGGTGAATACAATTGTTGTGAATTCAGTGGCAAACCCCAGGCACTGATGGTGGAAATTTATCTCAACATGTGGCCTGGGCTGGTTAAGAAAACTTACATGGAAGTATACAGTGACCTTGTAAAAGAACATAGCAGCAAACAGTGTTCCACCATAATCCATGCCTTCATTTGATAGCCTCAGTTTCTTTTATGAGCTCCCTCAATGTTTGGGGCCTGCCAGCATCGGCCAAAGAAGCCGACTTATCACCTGAGTCATTTTTGGTTAGTGGAGTTAATGACAGCAGCAGAGAAGAAAGGAAGAACTAAATTTGTACCCTCAAAATATGCTTGTCATTGTCAGAAAATCTGAATATTGTTGGTTTTAACAATGTGCAACATATAAGAAATCTAGATTTCAAAAGCCACTTTATGCTTATCTTGGAGCTTAATGTTGCATTTCAGGAAGTAATGAAAGAAGAGAGTGGCGAGAGAAATACAGGCCATGGAGGTCAAGTTAAGGAGGATTCAGTGGAAAATAGACTCTGTGAAAAATTTAGCTAGAGGTTATGTGATGAATTGAATAATGATGGCCCAATATGCATATGTAATTGAAGGCTTGATGCTCAGCTAATGGAACTGACTGAGGAAAATTAAGAGATAATGGAATCATTGGATGGGGTGTATCACCCTTTGGGGTCTAAGTGTGGCCCCATTTCAAAAAGAATATGGTAAGAAGGACAACCTGGTGAAAGAGATGTCACCACACAATCTTCTATTTTCTGAGTTACAGGGCCAGATGAGGGCACTGTGCTGGTGGAGTTCATGAAGATATGTGCATGTGTGAATGTGTATGTATGTGTGTGAGAGACAGAGAGAGAACAAGCACCAAAAGGGCCTGGGACTTTGTTGAGCCCCTAGGGTGATGTATGTGTTACAGGTATCTAAGTGGCCCCAGTCTGTGTGTGAATCTCTCAGTCAGAAGAACGGGGAGGCTGTGTCCATGAAAGATAAGATTCAACATTATCTTTTGTGAAGTCTTGAGTGAGTTTTCCTAAACCCAGAGCCATCTCCTCAGCCCTGAAAAATCAATTTCTTAAACTTTTGTATTTTTTGGATGTTTTTCATTCATGTGTCAGGGTGTCACACTTGCAAAGGCCAAGGAGGACATCAGATTCTTTGGGGATTCATTTACAGGGTATATTTAGCTAGCTTGTGATGCCTGAAATGGAACCTGTCTTCTATAACAACACTCAGTGCTAGTAACTCTCATGCCCTCTGTAGCCAATTTTTATTTAAAGTTAATTTTACAGATGTTAATTAAAATATATTATATCATTTCCCCTGTTCTTGTTCTTTCTCCATCCTATTCCAAATTCTTTCCTTTCAATGTCTTATAAAAGAATGTGTGAATAAGTATGGACCAATATACATAAAAAAAAAAACTTACTGAGTCCATTTATATGGCTTGTGTGGGTAAGGGTTTGTGTGCTTAACCCTTTGTATAGGATATATAAATATGGAACTCATCACTGCCTGAGGCCAATTCTTCCACTTTCAAGAGTGGTGTAATCTTCAATGCCCAAAATGAATCTAACTCTGAAGTGACTTGAGCTGTCTTGGAAGGAAACATTAGCAAGCAAGAGGTGGCAAATTCCTTAGGTAACATATGATGCTGGCATAGCCTTGAAGTTCTGGAGCTGTAGGGAGGACTATGCACATTGATCTTCACCAATCAGTCTCCCTTTGTTTTGTGGACCACCCATTATATCATTGATCTAGGATGTTTACTTGGATGACATGTTGCTGGCATGGCCTGGGTGTTCTGGAGCTGTAGGGAGGACTTTGGACATTGATCTTAGCCAGTCTCCCTTTCTTTTGTGGACCATTGACCTAGGAGGTTTCCTTGGATTACTTTGACATCTTGAAGTTCCTGCCTCCTTTTTCTGAACACCCTGACTACAGGCCTGTATTACCATGCCTGGCTTAGGTGGTTTTAACCTCTGTGATTTAATAGAATGTTGGGATGAGTCTAACACATAGTTACACTCAACTACATTGAGAACTTACTGAAGTCTATGAGGCTGGTTTTCACTATGTGTTGCATAACTCCAATCTACTATGATAGAACTACAATTTACTATGATGAGTATTATAAACTCAAGGTTAAAGAAAATCAATTTTCTTTAAAATTAAAAAAGAAGATTTCAAGACAATCAACTGTAATTGAAGAACACTTTCTTTCTATTACTGTAGTTAGGACCAGAGCCTGTTTCTTAGCTACCATTACTATTTGGACTCAGTGACTCATTCTCAATAATCCCATCGAAAGAGCTATGTTATTGAGGTAGAGAATGCCCAAATATCCTGTATACACTAGGGAGGCAAGGTAAGCAATTATAGTATGTACACTAAGTTCCAGGTGAGCCTGATAATTATACTGAGTCTATTCGATCAACTGAAAAAAAAAGAGAGAGAACAAAGGTTAAAATCAAAATTTTTTAATTATTTATTTATCACAATATATTTATTCATTATTTATCACAAAATTTATTCATTTTGTATCCTGGCTGTATCCCTTTCCATGTCCACCCAATCCCTCGCACCATCACCATCTCCCCCTGTGCACCTTTCCTAGTCTTCTGATAGATGGCTAAGGAAAAAAAGAAAACATAATGGTTAAAACACAAATTATTAATGCAAACTGGAAACATATTAACATATTTATTCAGTGTGACTAAGTTTGACCATTGATGAATATATAAAGTTATACTTTATCTTTCTTCCCACAGGTGAAATTTGCTAATTGAATACATGATAAAGCATTTGAATGGAGGCTTGCTGAAAACAGTTCACAGAGGGTTCTCAGTCCCTAAGGAATAGGGCCATGGAAGCTCCCATGAAGGAGACATAGTGTGGGCAAAGAGATGTGTGTGTAGAGAGAGGGAGAGAGAACAGAGAGAAAAAAATACAGGAAGAGAAGAAACACACAAAGAAAGAGGGAGAGAAGAAAAGCATATAGAAGAAAAAAATCTGGCTCTACAGGGAAGAGCCTCTGGGAGAGGGCAAGCCCATTCTAGTGGAATGGAAAGTTAAGGGTAGAGGTGGGGTATGATAATCATTCCCTTTAGAAGGTAGGGACTGAGGGATGTTGTCAAAGAGGCACCTCAGCAGCTTGTCATGGGTGTGAAGCACAATATATGATAAGTAAATCATCCTTTAGGTTTAATAGGTTTACATAGAAGGCCAGAGATGCACACAACTAAGTAATCTCACAGGGCCATATATTAAAAAATTCCCATCTGTAAATTCTTCCCCCATTCTCAGCTTATTTCTTTCCTGCAA
The DNA here is from genome assembly GCF_030254825.1 of Meriones unguiculatus. Taxonomy (NCBI): domain Eukaryota; kingdom Metazoa; phylum Chordata; class Mammalia; order Rodentia; family Muridae; genus Meriones; species Meriones unguiculatus. Next base: position 86,424 of record NW_026843684.1, read on the forward strand.
GGTATTCCCATGACATGATGTTATTGAGCAGAAAATATCTCATCCAGGGGAATAGGTCTATTCAACGATGACATTCCAGAGGAGAATAAAATTACATGGAGTCCATTGATTTATTAGACCTAAGGGAGATATATGAATGTTTATTCAGAATATTGTTATCCCTGCCAGGTAGAGAAGTTACAGAGATGACAGAATTGGGACTGAGGATATTTGAAGTCCATTTCGAGACCACCAAGTGGCAGCCTGTATGGTATTCTGACTGACATGTACACCTATCTGAGAAGACAAGGAAAGAGTGGAAGACCTGGAGAATTGACCCACCACAGCTGAGTAGGTACAGAGAATACAATAGAAGGTGCATGTCCTCAGGTACAACCCAAGAATTAATTGCTATAATTAATTGTTGGGGGACTTTAATCCTGTCTTTAACATCCAAATCTCCTTCCCTTATAGTTCCTCCAGGCTCCACAGGACTCTGTAAATGCCTGATTTCTCTCACCTTCTATTGACATCTGTTTAAATTTCAGGATCCCCTGACAACAATCTCCACAGCATCTGGAGTCTTCACCATTCTGGGCTCCTAATTGAATGTTTGCATGCATCAGGGAAACAGAATACAATTCACTTCTGAAAAGTTGGTCTTCATGCCTACAAGTTATTTTTCTCTCTTTACATGAGGCATAATCTCAAGAAGGAGTACACCTGACACGTGTCCTTGTGGGCTCCCATTGCTGCCTATGTGAGATAAACTCAGATTGTGGCTTTGGTCACGTAGTCAAGCACTTTTTAAACACGTGTACTGTCAGTTTCTGTTGTGATAATTTTTGAATACTTGAATACTTTTGTGGAGATATTGGCTCAGAAAATTCTTTCAGCACCAAGGCTAAGTTACTTTTTATGCTCTCAATCTTCTCTTTCTTCTGGGTCATCAGGGCTGAGATAAAGATTAATTTAGGATTAACCTTTCACACCTAAAAATGCTATTCGTGACACATTTATGAGGCTAAATACATGGCTCAGCACCTAGGAGAACTGGCTGCACACTCTCATTTTCAAACAAATTTTATCATTCAAGTTGCCCTGAATCCCTCAATTATTACATGACAATATGTTTACAATGTAAAAAGACTATATTTTATTGATGTAATATCTCAACTAATCTAATTTGAGCATCAGGGAAACAGACTTGTAGGAAAGGTTTTTGGTGTCCAAAGCTGGGAATCAGTCCTCAATCATCATATTAAGAAGGCCAACGGAGATCCAACAAACTTGTGTCCCACTCTGTACATATCTGTCATGGCCTAAAAGCCCATAAACATGTTACTTACAGGTACACACTAGAAGTGTTTCTTTTTAAGTAAATATCCTTTCTGTTACATTATCTAGAATCTTTATACTATATATTTCCTATAGAATGCAGCACTTCAAGATGAAATGACAAATGGATGAGTAGGAGGAACATACAGAATCACAGAATGTCCAATCATATATACATGTTCATATCACATCAAGCTATGTAGTGAGTTGCAGTTGATTACTGATTAGACCACTTCATTACATCTCTATGCAACATGAAAACACAAAGCCTTGAATTACCATATTAAACACATTCATAGGGCTTCTCTTCAGTCTGATTCATTCATGAACAGGAAGCATATAGAAATGTACAAAGGTTTCGTTATACTAAAAACATTCACAAGCTTTTCTCTCCAGTATACTTTCTTTCAAAGGTTGAAAAAATGTGATATGCAAAGGGTTTACTGGTTATATTCATAGGGTTTCACTTTGTTTACATTCATAGCTACTCCCTTGACTGTGGGTGTTTTGTACTTTCCAAGATACCTTTGATGGTAAGGAACTTTATTACATGGGTCACTTATAGCATCATTTTTATGTAAGTGGGTTTTCACATATTTAAAAAAGACCTAGGAGTCAGCTTTACCACAGTGACTGAATTCATAAACTTTCCTGTAGTTGGAGTCATACTACATTTGTAAATGAACCATCATAGACACAACAGTTTCCACAGGGCCAGAAATTATACGGATTTTCTGTACTGAGAGGTTTTTTGGCTGTATTCCCAATGAGTTTGGAAAACTAATAAAGTATATTAGTATAATTTATTAATTGTCCCCTGCTTTGCCTAGACTTTCTGAATGTGATACAAATTTATGATTCATTTTTTATTAATAATGAATGAATGAACACATGAACAAATATAAACTTATAGTGTTGTCACCATCATGCTTTCTGTTGCATACATGTATAGGATAGTTTGGAATGCAATAGGATAGTTTAGAAGCACATGATGATGTGCTTCTGGAAAATGCTTACTCAGCAAAGCAGGCTTTGCTGGATCCTTCCAAAAAGTATCTCAACAAAGATGTAATGATGGAGGTCTACAAGAACATCATACCTATGGAGGACATGATGAATATTCTTTAACAATTAACTAAAAATTTCACTATGAATAATTATTAAAAAATTCAATGTAAACTTGCACCACATTCAAAAAGCCTACTCAAAGTAAGGATTATGACATGTCTTCTAATTGTTCTAGGAGAGAGAGGTATGTTTCTTCTTTCCATATCCTTACCCTCACATGACTTGTATGAATTATGACAAAGGATATACCTATTAAAAGAGGAATAAAAAATGAAAGATTTCCAAATTCACAGAGTTTGACTCTTTGCTCATCAAAGACACGTGTTATAGTGATTATGGTTCCTCCACAACAACATTCTTGACACTCCTACCTTCCATCTAACTTAGCTTAGCAACTTCAAGGATTTGAGTAACATCACCTTTGCTATGGGATATTTTCTCACAAGGAGGTCTTGCACATAAAATTATCACCTATTCAATGAATATGCCTTTTGCAGTATGAGCGGTATGATACTCAACAGATAAGAATTTCTATAGAGTATCTAAAATGTGGATATGAGTAATGATTTATCATTCATATAGAGGAATTTTAATTTAGAATATGGCTACTATGTTAAAAGATCCCATCCAAAGTCCTTCGATGTGTATGTGATCTGGTTGGAATATAAATACACCTTTAATCCAGGAGACAGAGGCAAGCAGATCTGACTTCAATGCCAGCCTGGTTTACAGCAAGTCTCATAAAGTAAAGCTATGGTTCAGGCATGGTAGTACATACCTTTAATCTCAAACACAGGGTATAAAGTATTGTTAGAATGAAGCTCCCATGTTTGAAAGAGATGTCTAGTTAAGTGGCACAATTGGGATCAAAATCTGAAAAATAATTGACGGATTAGGATGGATGTATCTCTCGTGAGAAGAGAGAGGAAAGGAAGCTCATTAAGAGGCACTGCTTGGAGAGAGGACAGAGTTTTACTGGGAGAGTATTTGAAAGACAGGTTGCAGGGTAAGAATTAAGGTGAAGATCAAATGATCCAGAAAATTTGAAAGAGCTTGATGATTAGAAAAAAATGCTGGAGTTATATGAGGCCAAACAATGCAATTCAGAGGGTGGGAGAAAAGCCAGATGTAATAACTTAGCTAGGAGAGTTGTTGGGCCAGAACTCTGAAAGAACAAGATAGGGTGTGCATATGAAGCAGTAATTCACACAGGCTGAAAATCTTCTATACCTAAGATAGATCATATGGAACTTAGAAGCTGTCCTGCTCAGGCCGAGAATAGCAGACAGAGGAGCAGTAATCCTTGGAGAAAGGAATTATGAGAGGTGAAGAAAAGTCCTTTTTACAGTAATATCTGTTTAATAAGGGTTTCACCATGTTCTCTCATTTCAAATTGCCTTGCGAACATAAATAATATACCTGACAGTGAGGAATGTGGGATTCTGAGAATTTAATATTCCTTAATACTCTTAGAGTGGTGTTTGTTTTTACACTGTTTCTTTTCTTTAAAACTTCTGGAACACATTAAAATTTTTTCATGAGGTTGTCAAGATGGCTTGGAGGTTAATAGCACTGGTGGTTCCTCCAGATGTCCTGAGTTCAATTTCCAGCATCCACAAGATAGCTCACAACCATCTATAACAAGATTCTGTGCCCTCTTCTGGTGTGCAGGCAGAATAACATATAAATAATTAATAAATAAATCATCTTTGAAAATTATTTTCACAAGAATATTTATAGCAGCTTTCATGAAATAATTACCTTCCATATCTTCTAGAAGGTTGATAATGTTCTTCCATATTATGGTCTTCCCACTTGTAGCCTAAAATATGTACCAGAAAGGGTAGGATATATTATTGAAAGATACCTAAATGTTCTGTTACTACGTTCAGTAAATCTCAGAAACATGCCTGATTTTTCACCTCAATCATCCCGATTCTAATTGAACTTATATAAGAGCATCAATAAAAACAAACAACAATAACAACAGATGTCCCCTTTACCTTAATAGAGAAAGAAAATTCACTGTCTTACCTAGGGCTGTAAGGTGCTTGTAGGTCTCTATCATCACATCCTTGTAGAGACTCTTCTGGGAAGGATCCAGCAAGGCCCACTCTTCCTGAGTGAAGTTTATATCCACATCAGCATAGGTAATTGAATTCTAAATGATCCCATACATGAGGATAGCAGAAAGGACAATGGTGACAACAGTGTAAATGCATACTTCATTGACAATATATTCATATAATTCTGGTGCTTCCCTGACATCTACTGACACAGAAGTTTCAATGTACTCACCACTCATTTTAGAAGGAAACTAAATGAGGAGGTTCACCTCATTTCTGCAACCTTTGAATAGAATATAGCCTTCCAAGAGAAATGTCAATTAACAGACATAAAGTAAGCAAGTCAAGGATGCTGATGAACAGAACAGACCGCAGATCACAGAAATTGTATGCACAATTACTAACTACAAAAATTAAGAGCAAGCAGGATGTACTGGTTCAAAACTTTAATTCCCGCACTCAGGAGGGAGAGGTATGTGTATCTCATTGAGTCAGAGGCCAGCCCAGCCTCTGAAACTAGTTTCATGACATGCAGAGGTACATTTAAGACCTGAATCCACCACAATCATTCAAATAAGAAAGATATAATGAACTCCATGGTATTTCTGATGTTCCTACAAAGAATTATATATTCACAACATTTCTGTATCTATCTTAGAGAAACATGAACTGTCCCAGTTTAAACTCTAATATGAATGAGAGTTTACTAAAATGGAATCCGTGTTCAAACAGGCACAAATGGACAGATGAAAACATTAGTACTGGAATAGCTGGTCATAAATGAGCAACATAAGACGATTGAAGTGGATCATCAATGAAAAGCTCTTGTTTGTCTGGATATAACTGGGCTCAATTGCCAGAGCTTACATTCAGGCTCACAACTACCCATTACCCCAAATTCTGAAGTTCTGAGGCCATTGGCTGACTATTGTGAGGACCAGGTACACAAGAGGTGCCTGGTCACACATACAGGAAAAATACTACTCGTATTACCTCATTTAAAAACTCAAAACAAACACAAGAGGTAGGAAGAATGTTACAGACTTGCAATTCAATGACACAGAAGTCTCAGGAAGTATTAATGTCATGAGTACATGACATCCCGAGACAAAGAATATAATCTCTGGCAAATATTAAAATATAAGGGTGGATTTGGATCAGCACAATAGCATATGCTTGCATGGAGTCTAAGGTGGTATACTGGGGATCTTCCCCAATATCTTTGTTAATTGAAACCCAATTCTCAGGATCTTCCCTAGTGCTCTAACTAAAAACATGTGGCTCCTTCCTCTCCATACCATCCAGCAAACAGAACACCATGAATACAGTAGTCAAGCAAGCCATTAAAATAGCAACACTCATCCCACACTTTCTGAAACTTCAGAGTGCTAACAGAACCCCAAGAACAAAACTCCCACACATCAAATCAGCACTTGGCCTATAATTGCCCCAAACCCAGATGCCTAGACACCAGTTTAGGGATAGATTCAAGAACAGTCAGGTAATATGTCACCACCTGAGCTCAGCTATATTACCACAGCAGGGACTAACTATCTGAAAATTACAAAACTTTTTACAGAAACATAAAGGAATATATCTTCTCATCATTTCATGAAACATCCTCTATAACTGACCACATACTCAGACACAATGTAAGTCCTAAGAGCAAACTGAAATAACATCATGTATCCTATCAGACCACCCTGGCTTATGGCTGGATATATATAGCATCAGAAAGAACACAAAGCTTACAAACTCATGGAAAGTGAATAACCTTCAAACAAGTGAAAAAAATAGTTTCAAACAGAAATAAAACATTTGAAAAGCATAAAATTCATAGAAAATAAATACATATCACATGCAAACTCATGGAAAATAATGAGGAATGAAAAGTGATACTAAGAGGAAACTTCATAGCACAAAGTGCCTACATAAAGATACTGGAGAACATTCATACTATCCATGTAACAGCAGACCTGAAATGTCTAGAAGAAAAATATATAAGCACACAAAAGGAGTAGAGATCAAGAAATTATCAAATTGAGAGCAGAAATTAAAAAAAAATATATAAAGAGATGATAAAGAATCCAAAAAATAAAGGTTTGGGTTTGGGAGAAAATAAAACAGATGGACACACTCTAATCAAAACTAACTAAAAGAGAGAGAAGATATTAAATTATAAAATCAGAAACTGTGTTAAGAATTTTTGTTTCTTTAAAATCCCACTCATGTTATGTGAATGTGTTTTTCTTTTAACCCCAGGTGTGGAGCGCAAGGCTGCTTCAGTTTGTTCACAGCTGTTAGTTTTGATTGTCTCGTGCTCTAGCAGGCCTGTGGTTTTGTCACCTGCACATAGTTATTTCTGAGTCTTCTGGAGAAAGTTCACATGACAGAGCCATGAAAGGGACCAGGTTTTTGAAGAAGGAAGAAGCTGCTGCTCTTCCTGATGCTGTTCACCCACACTGCTACTCCATTTGTCACTGCTGGTTTGTTGGGACTGCTGGATATCCTGGTGACTAACAGGTATTGCCCCAAAGAACCTGGCCACCCTAAACCTCACAGAGTAGCTTTAAGGGACTTATAACTCTTTCCCTTCTAGCTTTTGTTCTCTTTTACCTAGTCAGGGTGTTGGAAGGAATAAATTTTCGAAGGGAGGTAGACATTAAGAAATGGACAAAGAAAAGAGATTTAAGAAAACCAGTCCATTTGCTGTTTGAGTGGACTTCTAGAATCCAGATGACAGAGACTGGTAATGCCCTAAAGAAGTCAATTGCCATAACTCATTTTGTGTTCTCTTTCAATAGCTTAAATTGTGGCATTCCGGCTCATTTCATTCCAAAGAAAAATGTTTGCTTCTTAAAAAACAAAAACAAAAACAAAAAATACTAAACAACCTGTGACCCGTCCCTTCAAGGCATCTGTTCCCATGCTTCATCCTTTAGGTCACCTGTGCCTGTGTCCTTACATCAAAGCACCCACTACTGTGTGGCTACATCTGAAAGCCAACACCCATTTGTGTTCTCCTGGACATATTTTTTCAGACAAAGATTACTTCAGCCTAGAATGATGAACTTCTGGTAGTATCTCCATACGTGTCTTCAAGATATACTAATAGCAATAGTAATAAAAACTACCTGGGGCTGGCATAGAAATAAGCTGAGTGATCAATGGAAATAAATAAAAGACACAGATAAATAAATAAATACAATGGAAAAGACAGTATCTTCAACGAATAGTGTTGCTCCAAATACATGTCCACATGTAGAAAAATGCAAACAGATCCATATTTCTCACCCTGCAGAAAACTCAAATCCAAGTAGATCAAAAACTTAAACATAAAGTCAGATTCCCAAAATGTGCAAGAGGAGAAAGTAGGTAACACTCTTGAACTCATTGGTCCAGGAGAGACAACTTCCTGAACAGAATATCTGCAATGCAGGCGATAAGATCTACAATTAATAAATGGAACATCTTGAATCTCAAAAGCTTTGTAAAGCAATGGACACTATCAAGACGAGAAGATGGCTATCTACAGATTGAGAAAAGGTCTTCACCACCCTACATCTGAAAAAGGGCTAATATCCAGAATTATGTTAAAGATATCAAGAAATTAAGCACCAACAGACCAAATAATACAATTAGTAATAGGACACAGGGATAGAGAATTTTCAACAGTGCATAAATACTTAAAAAAAATGCTCAACATCCTCACTCATCAGGGAAATGCAAATCAAAACTGTCTGTGAGACTCCATCTTACACTTGTCAGAATGTGTAACCATGAGACTATGGCCAAAACCTCAAGTAGCAACATATGCTGGCAAGGATGTGAAGAAAGGGGAACACTCCTCCATTGCTGGAGGGGAAGCAAATTTATATAACCACTTTGGAAATCAATCTGGCAATTTCTCAGAAAACTGGGAAAAGTCACACCTAAAGACCCAGCTATACCACTCCTGGGCACACACCTGAAAGTTGCTCCACCATCCAACAAGGACATTCCGTCAAAAATGCTCATAGCAGCATTATTTCTACTAACCAGAAACTGGAAACAATCTATATGCCTCTCAACCGAAGAATGGGTAAAGAAACTGATATTTACACAATAGAATATTACCCAGCCATTAAACACAAGGAAATCATGAAATTTGCAGGCAAATGGATGCAACTAGAAAAGATCTTCCTTGGTGACATACACAGACCTCAAAAGATAGTACTAAGCCTCAAGGACAAATATGAGAGGAGAATAATGAAAATCCCTTTTACAGGACAGAGCTGTAGAATCTCCTCCTCCCCAGGGAATCCACACTCAGAAAGGCTGACAGGACAAGGGACTCTGTCCAGGGCACCACATACATACTGGCTCACAGTCTATCCCACTTCTAACACATCGGACTCTCCTAGCTCAGCAGACCAGCTTTTCTGGGACTGTCAACAATGAATCCCATGGTCTCCATGGCATAGCTAGCTTATTTTCCAGGGTATTGATCACTACATAAGCACCAGAGAAGAATCTTGGAAAGACTCTGCAAGGTACTTTGTACTGTTCCTCCTTCCAGGATGTGAACTTTCCCCAGAGTCCATCATAATATGCTTACACCAAGCATTTGGTCCTCAGGACTCTGGCAGATCCTCTACTGGAGGATGAGAGATCAGGTGACTCAGACAGCACAAACCATCTCAGCTCTGCCCTTCCATTCTAGGGGCAGACAGAGCCTTAGCCTAGTAAATTAGTAGTTTAATAAATGTTTCCTCTCTCCCAGGGTACATGTTTATTTTACAAGTCACAGGGTCCTGCATGTATACATTTCATTACCCTCTCACTGTCCAATGCAGCCATCTCTACCTCACAGATGAGAATTTTTGTAGCAACCCTCAGTCAAATGCAAACAGTAACAACAACTAAAGCATAAGGGAGCTTTGCATTTGAAAGAAAGAAGTGGCAAATGGGAGGTGAATGAAAAAATAAAAATTAAGTGACATGACTCTTCCTAGGTATGGTGGGGAGAAAGTTTATTATACATAGAAAGACACACCCACGGGCTGGAAGATTTGGGAGAGCCCAAGGTAACCATACCTGTGAGCCATGTGAGGACAGGGAGGAGAGGAGAGGGGCACGCCAAACCATGAGACTATGACAGTAAATATTAGATGAAATAGAGCAGGTAACCGAATTGGCTAGATAACAGAAAGAAGGGCAGCTGGGTTAAGGGCCTGAGCCCTGGGCTAGAGGGTAGTGTATGCCAGCCATAGCCTATAAACAGGTAGGGACTCGGAGATGCTGGGTAAACCTGGTAGCTAATTCTGCTCTGAACTGTTAAATAGGCACCTCAGCCATTTGTCCCAGGATTTGAGTCTTAACAGTGCCCAGGTCGCCACATCCAGTCTGCGCACAGTCCATCACACTTCTAACACGTGGGACTCAGAGTGCTCAGCATTCCTAAGGCCAGGACAAAGGACCTCACAAGCAGCTGATGGATGCCGGTTTCCATCCAGCCCGGGAAGGACAAACCACACCAGCTCCGGCTCTTCAGCCTCCTACTCCACCACCATGTTGGGGGGCGGCAGCCACACACTCACCATGTCGCCTCTTTGGAAGTCGCCTGAAACCCCTCACAGGACCCAGCAGCTGAGAAGAGACCACTGGATGTCAAATACTCTGCAGAGCTCAGCTTCCAAAGCGAACCTGCAACAAACCACCAGGAAAAACCCTCCCCTTCCTCTGATTACAGGCCTCGCCTGGAAGTCCTGATTGGTCTAGAGCAACATGAGCACCTCCCCTAGGCTCACAGTATACTGAAGAGACAAAGCATAGTGCTTCCTGGCCCAGGAGGCATGAATGCATGTTTGCTAATTACAAAGAGCAAGTAGGGCCTGGTTTAGGGAGGAAGCTATGCTCAGGGCAGGGACCTTGGATCCATGACTTGAAATTTGGGTCCATATGTGGAGAATCAGGGCCACACCATTTCCAGATCTGCAGAGATTTCTTTGTCAGTAGACTTGTGCCTGTTGTCTGCTAGCCTACCCTTCTGTCTTCCAGCACTCAGTAGGGACTTCCCCTCCTCCTGGAATCAAGTGGATTAACTTGAACACCCTGTTATTCAACTTGCAGTGGAGTGAACCATCTGTCCACAGGAGGAAGGCTGCCAAAAATGCTGACAATTAAAGAGAGATTTTAGGAAACCAAATGAAATTGTTATTGTGTGAATTCACAAATTCACAGTGGGGTCAGTGAAACTGCAGCTACTTTTCACCTGGTCAGTATCAGACAACCCTGGGAGAAAAGCAAAAACAAACAAACAAACAAACCAAAAACCAAAACAACAACAACAACAAAACCCAGGTGATATATAATTTAGAAGAGGCATGTCTACCTCTTGAGAAGGTTAGTTCTTTACTCTGATTCTTGAATGCCTGCGATCTAGAACACACTAATGGCCAATCAGGACATTTATTGATCATCTGTAACTGACTACCTCACTTCATATTGTTAATGTCAACTACTGTCAAAGCATGAAAGCTTCCTCCCTCTTCTTGCCCATCCTTTTCAGTGCTGTGACTACAAAAGCTGCAATAGTGGTCAGTTATCTCACTTCTTGCACAGTTCCTTCTTCATTTCTAAGGCCCCAATAAAGGCCACAGAGGTTGGAGGACTCTCATTCACTGGCCTACTTTTTCTTCTCATTGGTATTGACCATCTCAGTTAGGCCCAGCCTGGAAGGAGTTTCAGGACTGTCTTCTCAGCACTACGAAGCAGACACAGGTCTCGGTACTCAAGGCAATTTGCAATTACATAGCATGAGACAAGCCTGGGCTATAGGAGGCAATGTTCTATATGGAAGTAAATAATACAGAGCACTTGAGAAAATAAAAAAATAACATTATAAGTACTAAGAAACACTAGGGACAAAATAATAATAAGAGATTAGAGCTATGATGCATTTAAAGAAAATGCAATTTAAAGAGAGAAACCAAGAGTTGCCTTTTTGAAAAGACAAATAAAGCTGAAAAATGCATAGCTATAGTGACCTTGAGAAGTTCAGACCATTCCCTGGTAGATAGAATGTTGTTAATAAGACATCTCTAAGACATGTGTATGTGTCTATGTAAACATACATATAGTTTGTAAAAAGTTATGACACATGGGCCGTTAATGCTCCCCACAGAGGACATAGACTACTATGTAATAAGAGCACTAGTGCCATGCATGGAAAATATGCTCTTTCACATGAACAGTGTCCAACACACGTGAAAAACCCTTAGGTTGCTGCTGTTACCTTTGGTTCTATTCCAGAGTTTGAAGGCAAGCCCCCATTTTTGAAGCCAACATGAACTTCAGAAACAGGCCTTGGAGAATTCAAGTTGGATTTGACCTGAAAGCCTCCTGCATGAAGACTAGCTTTCATAGCACTGGATGTTTTTATGTGGGCTTATAATGTACGCAAGCAACCAACAGTGTTACACAGCTGTACCTATAAACTACAGCAGTGATTAACATGGCAAGATATTCCTATGGTTTCCATAGCGGCACTCATATCTTGATGGTAACTAACACCTCTTCAGTTGAATTGAAGGCCCAACAAAGAAAATGGAAAGCATGTCTGGTCTTAGAAACCTAGCCAAGTATTCCAGGAGAGTGAAGTCATGGATCTTAGAAAAAGAACCTTCAGCATTCAACTTAATAAACTACAGCTATTGACCTAATTCTAATTTATACACTTCTATCTACTTCTCTGTATCCACTGCCTTCCTCATAGAAAATCCTTATCATATGAAAATTAGTTGAAATGCCATAACAACATATTGCACAATAACCAGGCTCTCTCTCTAAATATATGTTGGGAGCCCCGTGAGCGTTTCGCCGGCAGAAAGGCACGCGACCTCAGGAATTCTTCCACAACAAAATCTTTATTAGTCACGCGATGAAAACGGAGAGGAGAGAGGCCACCTGGCCACCTCGCGGGCGCAGGCGACGCCCACGGGCCAAGGCCCCAGGAGGGGAAATGGGGAAGGAGGAGAGGGAAGAGGAGAGGGGAGGGGAGAGGGAGCCCCCGATGTGGTGCTGTTTATATAAGCCCGGGTCGCACCTGAGTGACGTGTGAATACCCTGACTGGCTGCTCACTTTTACCCCGCCTGATGACTTGGGCCCTTCATGCTTAACGGGCTTGCGATGTGTCAATACCCTGATTGGCTGCTCACTCTTACCGGGCATGCTTACCCAATCCTTAGCGTGCTTACGCAATCTGCACATGCACACTGGAGGTTTACAGTTTTGAGGGCGAGATGTCAGTGCCACCTAGTGGCGTCTGAGTCTCGGCTCTCCACAAATATATACATATAAAGATGAACATAAATATAGCATTATTTATAAATATGTCATATGTAACTATAAAATGTAAAATTCTATAATTTATGCAAGACATAAAAATAAACTCTAATGTTAGGACCAAGAACCATGAATATTATGACTATGTTTAAAAGAGATTGTCATTAAAGTAGAATCCAATGCAATATAATTGGGATAATGGTGAATATTAAGTGTATGTGTAAAAAGCAATCTGTAATACCAGGCAAAACTGTTTAAAAAGTATTCATCACTTGGTGAACAAACTAGCTGTTTAACAGTGTATGATCTGAGTAAAATTATAATTATTCCCTGCATTATATATGAAAATATAAAAATTGTTATGTGAAGCTCACAGGTTTCTTACCAATGTTTTTGGTAGGGATAAGGTTATTGTGTAATTAAAACGCCTATTTCACTATCCTCTTTTGTGGTTGGAAGCCTTGTTCTGAGAATATCCTGTCTTAATGTTGTATAAACTTTGCTCTCCAGTGATCCCCTGATACATCAATAAAGCAGCTACAACCAGTTGCTGAGCAGGACAGAGAATAGGGCTGGACTTCCTGACAGACAGAGGAGAAGGATTTAGAAGAAGAATTAGGGAATTAGGCTAGGAGATTCAGCCACAGGAGAAGACCAGGAAACAGACCAGTAGAGAAAGCTTAGCAGGAAAGCTACAAAGAGCAATTATCCTGGATGTATGCTGGGAGGAAAGAAGATTAGCTCAGAGGATTAAGAGTCAAGTAATAACTACTCAGTTCTGTTGTTGTGAAGCTTATTATTAAACAAATATTATAGAGTCTCAGTTATTTGTATGTTAGCTGGGTTAAAAGAGAAACCAATAAATTAACACAGCTGTATAAGAATAAGCATAACAAATGGCGTACCACCATGGGGCAGAATTTACAGTATTCTAGCAATAGTTTATGTAGAAAACAGAAGCACAGTGCAATTTCTTAGTTCTATACAAAAAGAGAGGAACCCCAGTTTCTCAGGCAGCAGCTTACAGCTCTCTGTTCAGAAGAAGCAGCCAGACCTCCAGCCTGCTGCAGAAAGATAAACACTGTTATAAAACCCAGAGAGAGAAAACAGAGGGGGTCCCTTCAGGAACTTAGCACTTACAAATAAAAAGAAAGCGGCTGTTTAACACATGCAAAGTTCTCAAAGCCAGAACTTTCTAGCCAAAAAAATGATCAATCTCTTCGAGAAAGGTCTTCTGCAGACATGACAGAGGCAAGCTAAGGGGAGCAAACACTTGTGTATCCAATAACTAACCAGAGTTGGTGAGGGGTGAGAATCCAGTGAAGAAGGTAGATAAAAGCCTCTCCTTGGAAGCAGGAGCCAAACACAAATGGAGAAGCTTCAAGCACCTGAACTGGTGAGGTCTAGAAGGGAAGCTGGGTCTAAGAAATAAGGTCCTTGGGAAGAGATTTTGAGATTAAAGAAAATTAATTTCTGTGTTGAAAATGGAGGAAGGCACAGTGACACAGTGACACAGTGCTTCTGGATTCCATTTGACTTTGTTTCTCTAAGCATACAAATAATTTATTCCACTGATGATTACAGTTTTGTATATCCTCTTTGAGAGAGATCAGGAATAGCCAAACTTGGAGAAGGAGAGACTGAGAAATTATATGCTAAATTAAAGACAAAAAACATAGGTTGGAGAAATGTTTGAAACAAAATAGGAAACCTTCATAGAAATCCAATCTGGAACTAAAAGTAACATCAAACGAGGTAGCTCCAGATGAGGTAAATCCACAAAGGCTTAAAGAAATTGCAGAGATGGGTTTCATTGACATGCTGGATAGAAAGGCTTCGGCAAGAGGCCAACTTGGTCAGACTGGGCATTGTATGTGTATTATCAAGGTTAAGAAAAATGATATGCTAAAGTTGAAATGCAGATCCTACTTGGCATTGCCTCAGAACGAGCTCATGCAGTGACTTGTGTGCACCATTTTGCAGAGTTTGGGGAACTGAAACATATGTACCATGCCATAGGTTCATATACAGAATTCCAATGTCCTATTGCCTTAAATTCTGGAAAGCGTCATTCTAAGGTTATGCAATTGTTAGAGATGGCAACTATCTTCGAGAAACCTTTGCACATTCAGGTTAATGGTGCTTCAGCATGTTTATCTTTTGGAATGCAATGATATTCTAGACATTATGACATGAAAGCTTTCCAAAATAAAAATATAATTCTGTAGGTCAAACAGTTATGAAAAGATTTAACCATTTTAAACGGGTGGTCATAAAACAGATAGGCAAAATAATATCTCCACAAAATAGATTAAAAATGATTTTTCACTTTAAAATTGTCTAAATGAGAAAAGTCGCACACACCAGCTAACATACATTGGAGTTTACAAAGGACTGCTTAATCAGATCAGCACATAAACGTCCCAATTCTAAAATGTATGTCAGGAAATATAATGTGTTCGGCTGGAGAATATGCTCTTGGTTCAACATGACACAAAACGCTATATATTCCGTCTAAACTGAAAGAAATCAGATTTGATGGGGAAGACCTCCTAAAGATCCTGGCTGCAGACAGATAAAAGGGAAATCGAAAAGGCCAAACAGGCCAGGTAACCTAGTTTGCTGATCCTGCCCAGGGCAATATCTCTGAGACTGAACTGTGCTCAGTATACAGACCGTACATTTATCTTGAATATAAAACATATATGATGCCCTTGGAAGTTATTCTTTTGCAGATCAAGAGAACCAGACACCAAAACAGAGAAGACAACTAGCCCAGGTGATCCTGCCTCACAGATGGCCTTACTGACAATGCTTCTTCAAAAATCTGCTTCCAGGGCCACTTAAAAATGGCTAGCTAGATTGTCCAGCATTGCAAACTGCTCCAGTCAGGACTTCAGATAAGCCCTGAACTTGTGTTAGCATGCAGAGACTGGACAGTGAATGTTACCAGCTAGCTTTCTTAAGACTGGACAGTATCCCACCCACTGGGTGAGAAAATCCCTTCCCATCTATTAGAGCCTCAATGCTGTCCAAACAGGACAAATGGCACACTGGAAATTCGACTGCCAGTCTTTATAAGGACAAGGTAGGCAAGTCTATTACTTGCTTCAATGAAAAATCTGTCAAATGTTCTGAGCCAGAAGGCTAAAGGTGTTGCAGCAAACAATTTGGAAGGATTCTGAGGAAGTGTCCAGACAGCCAAATATCTACGTCATTTCTATACTTTAGAGGCTACTTGCCTGCACTTCTACATATTGGGTAATATTTATTTCTTCTTAACTAAGTCCCTGACAGGGTTGAAGAGTAGATATTATAGTCTCATAGTTAAACTGAAATTGTTTAGGATGATAGGAATTGATAGTAAAATATTTTCTCCGAGGTTTCTAAAAACATACAAATGTCAATCTTACATGATAATTTTTATAATTGTTATTATTAGATATAGTTTGTTATTGTAAGAAAAAGCCCTTCATTAGGCTAAAAGGGGGGTATGTAGGAACAAGGTTACTGTGTAATTCAAATGCTGATTTCTGTATCCCCCACATCTGGTGGCAAGCCTTGTTCTGAGAATCTCCTCTCTTACTGAGTATAAACTCTGGCCCCCAGCGTTCCCCTGATTAGTCAACAAAGATGCTTATAGCCAGATGCTGAGCAGGGGAGAGAGCACAGCTAGACTTCCTGCCTCAGGTCAGGAGAGGAGGATTTAGAAGGGGAATTAGAAAATTCAGCCAGGGGAGTCAGCCGCAGGAGAGGTTCAGGAAAGAATAACAGAGAGATTTCAGCAGGCAAGCTACAAAGTGCTAGAATACTGGCCTGTATTCTGGGAGTGTTAGTATTTAGGCAGCCTGCTTCTGGGTTGCCTAGCAACCTATGATGTCATCATGTATCACCTGCCAGGTAGTCCCACCTGGCTTGCATGGTTCAATGGCTCCATAAAGGGACCAACCTGCCACTTTGAGTCTCTCTTGCTCTCCACTCACTCTGTCGAGCGCCCCCTCCTCCTACCTTGTCTCTCTCCTTCCCTCTCTCTTTCGACCTCCATCTCCACCCAATAGACCTCATTGGATTTCAGAATGTTTCTATGCATGGTACTTTTATCTAAATACTAACATTTAGTGTTGAAACCCATGTGGGCTTTTCCGACAACGTTAAGACATGCTGGAATCCTCTCCTCATGCCCACTCACTACAGATCTTTCTCTCACACCCTCATCTTCTCTTTTTTTTTCTCGATGGCATCACCTGTGTGCCTACTGCTGCTGCTACAGCCACATGCGACTGTCTCTCTTCTGGTGGCTGCTGGGAAACTTTTCTCACCAACCCCCTCCTCTGCTCTGGTCTTTTAGCTTGCTAGCTTGTGCTGGGCTTCACTATTAGGTAATCCAGGCCTCAGGACTCCACCACATAGTACGGACGGCTTTTAAACTGCCCTCCAATGGCTTTAAATATTGCTGCTGCCTCAGGACTCAAGAATTAGGGTTTAAATTTCCAGCCTCATTTGTGGCTGCCCTCGACTCATGGCTAGCCACCATGTTGATTCTGGGATAAAGAGGTTGGAGCCACGGCTTCACTGCCATCTTCACTAAGGGCATGGCTTCACTGCCTTGTTAATCCAGGGCAATCAAGGGAAGTCACGTGATTGGCAGCCATCTTGGTTATAACAAATGTGGTTTCCCTAGCAACCAGCTGTTCTTACTACTTTGTTTCTGTCTCATTGTTTACACAGGTACAAAACTACCATCTCTTATAGGTACTAAAATGCTGTTGAACCCCTTCCTATCCCCATTTAAAGCTTCCTATCTGCCCTATCCTTTCCCACAGATGAGATTCCTCTAGGAGAACTCAGCCTTACTGCTGATAACGAACTGGTACTAAGTAAGAAGGTTCTTGGTCTTAGCTGGGCTAACACCTGATCTACAGTCCTATTTGGTTGAAGAACCACTAGCCACATGGTCCAGTTCCATTTCCCCTTTCTCATGCACAGGAATGGTTTCTTCATATTTTCTTCCCTTTGGGAATCATGTAGCTTCTACACTGATATTTACCCTAGTCAAATGTTGAATATCTATTAACACTAAAAGTGATCAGAGAAGAAAAAGAGATTCCCTGTATTTCTTTTCTCAACTTCCTGTCTCTTTCTCTTTGTCTGCTATCCCACTAAATAAAAATACTCCCTGGTTGCTTTTCATACTCTCAAAAGAAATCTTAAGATTAAATTGTAAACTTTACCGTGACCACATGGTATGAACACTTTTAATTATAATTAATTCTCTGTTTATTTTATCCCCTTTTAGATAAGAAGAGGAACAACTCTCATTTAAATTGGAATGGATTTTTATAAAAATTCCAAGTTATATTTTACAACATGCTATGCAAAATGCTTCAACCCTGATTCAACATAATTTTTATAAGATGATAAAATTTCAAGATTATAAAAGCCTATTTAAATTAAGCTAATTTAAAATGTCTGTCTAACTGCCTGTGACTATCTTTTCCTAAATTAATAAATAAATACCGTTTTTTCTGCTATGAGCTGCCTGTGATACAGATTTACCACTAGACTTTCTGGCTAATGCATTTGGTAAAATAAATTCAAATGTAATTTTAAAGTTACTTTTTAAAAAATATTGCTTTATACTGTTCTACTATATTGTTGTTTATTCTAAATCTCACAACTCTATGGTTAGTAAGTAAATGTTTTGGCCTAAATACCTTAAAACTATATGATATAATTCCAAGAATACTATTAATTAAGATCTGTTAATTTTAGAGTCATTTATTTATTCATGTTAAAACTTGGTCATTATGCTATATCTTCACTATCAAGGTTAAAATATTTTTTTCTTATTTTCTAAATATAAAAACATTATTGATCTACAATAAAGCCTTAGACTCTTATCAGTTATAGACTATGTTTATGACTTTTAAGGTTCTACCTTGGCAGGGACAAAACCTAAAGCCCTAATATTTGACAATTAACAAATGCAAGTTGACAGTCAGTCATCTCACACATGATCAAGTCTTCAAACATGTCCAAAATTATATTTATAGTCCTACAGATGCAAACAACGTCTCATTACTATCTTAATTAAACATGTAAGGATGGTCCCTGAGTCACCATATAGGATCTGGTAAAAAGAATTAGAGAGGTGCCTTCCCGACAGGCTCATCTATGGCTTAAAGTATTCCAGACCTTGGCTGATGCTCTGAGACTGTTGGCATTCCCACACAGAAAACAAGAGGTCTTCAGTGCCCCATCTTGTGGGGGTATAGCCAAAAGTCAACTCTGCCAGGTGACTGCTTGAAATGCAGCCAAAGGGGTCACTGGTCCCATGGCTGCCTCAACAAGCCATGACTACCTGTTAGCAGACTGGCTTCTGGTAGTCAGAATGCTCCCATGCAGGTTTTTTCTCTATGCCCAGGCATGGAGGCTCAACCAGTACAAGAGCCACAGATGCTTTTAGCCTTCCTGCTCATTGGCCTGGCAGAGGACAAATGGCTCCTAGATTCAGCAACCTCCAACACCATCGCCCATCCCAGGGTAACAGGTCTGTTTTGCAGATCTGTTTTGGCCTCAAACTTGGGTCCCTTGGTCATATTGTTAATTTCTGTGTTGGGAGGCTTCAGATGTCTTCTCAATTCTCTTCATATGCAGGAGACCAGGCTTTAAGCCTCACTGGTGGAGTTGTAAGGTCTAGGTGGTCTAGTTTGCATCAGACTGAAAAAAAACAAGCCTCAGTTGTAACCTTTTGTCATCCCTTTGGCTAAAGAACAATAAATGTTCACAGCAGTCTCACATATGTCTCATGCTAAGTAACTAGATACAAAGGCCTATGGAGAAGAAGTTTAAATTATAAAGTTTCTACAAAATGTTTAATGGTCTAAGAAATTGTTTTAAGTTTGGAAAACACAAATTATAAGTGTTTAAGGGTCTAAGAAAGTGTTTAAGATTGATACATATAAACTTAAAAATTGGTTAAGTCTGTTTTCCATAATGTATAAGCTTGGTAAAAGTTAAGACCAAGTGAGCTTTTCTCCCTTCTACTTCATGAAAGGCTTCTGCCTTTCCACAGTTAACCTTCGAGAATGTTGGTGCTGTTAACAGAAAGGTGTATGTCTATCACATTTTCAAAAATGTGTATTTCAATGCATGTTACAATGGTGATGCTGCCATGTGTAAGGTTTTATCTCCTTTATAAAATTTAAAATCAACCCTTGTAAGCTGCAGAAAAGCCACCTGAACCCACCTCTCAGATCAGTTAGGCTCCAGATAACTACTGAACCTATTGTCTATCTCAAAAGGTGGGATTCTTTCCTGTCCCTTCCCTGGTTTTGGAACTCCTCTTTCTTGGCTACCCAGTTGCTATATCCATACATGCAACACCGATTGACTGATGCTTTCCTTTCAATGTTCCACATAAATGTTTCCCTTTGTCTGAGAGACTGATGGGTATCTTTCCATTTCTTTGGGAAAAGGAGGTATCCTCCCTTTTGGCTGACCCCCACACAGATGCCTTCGCTTGTTTGAATCATCTTTTTCTTTTTACCAACAAGGTTTCTTGGTTTTCCTTTCCTTTCCTGTGTAGGGTGTTTCCTCTGAAAATCTTAGTACTAAGTGAGCTGTGTCTCCCAAGAGTCTTCCCTGTGGCCCCATTCTTGTAAGCGGTGATTAATATTTACTATTGGTTTATCTTTTATTAAAGCTTGCTGTTAATCCTAAACAGCTGTATAAACAAATCACCACACAGAGACCTGGTTTATTTAGGTCACCTAGAACACAATGCTGGGCAATAGTTACACTCTTCTATACCCCCAAACCCTCATAGTGTCCTAACATTTAGATTTTACCCATTATACTTGCTTTTTGTGAAATCTTAGGTCTGGTTCATTCTCTCCATGCTGTTCCAAGATCTCTCCCCCAGGTCTCTCTCATAGCTCTCCTCCAGCCTTGCTCTCCCAGCTCTCTTCCCATCTTCCTGTCCTCTGGCTTCTCCCTCTATTTGTGCTTCCTTTCCCTGCTCAACATTGTGCCTAGTTACTTTATTTTGGATGTTTGCACAAAGTTGAGACAGGTGATATTTAGAATAAGTATCACAATGCAATGTCTGGATTGAAACCATAGAGTGGGGGAGAGAAATCAGCATTTGAATGAACAAGGGTAAAGTGTATACATTTCAAAAGAACATTATACCAACGTTTCCCACTTTAAGTCCAATAACAGGCTCCTTTTCTTTCAATACAATAATAATTTTGAAATTATGAAAACTGTTAGGTAAAATCTACATGTGCAATGTCCAGTGCATGTGTATTTAGCAACTTAGGAGAAAGTATCTGATCATCTTATCTATCTTGACATGGTTAAAGTCCTATACCTAAATTAACTTTTATCCCTATTGGTATTACCTATATCAAAGTATTTTTTTTAACTTCTAAACAACTTAAGCTTAATTGTGGCACTATAACTCTTTGGTCTTCAACCCCATCAGAGACTTGAGAAGGAATAAAATTAGGTGTTAGAGTAAATAGGAAGTGCATGTTAGCAACTTCCAAAAATAAAAAAAAAAAAAATGACAGAGACAGTTTGCTACCTGAACAGTCACCCATAACTTTCTGTAAGGTTGGAGCATCATCTTCAGCCTTCTGGCTCAGAATATTTGACAGACATATAGGTGAAGCAGGAACTATTTAGGACTTGCTTCCCCTGTGTTGGCAGAGTTCAGCAGTCAACTTGTTCTGCATAAGCTTGCCCATTTTTGGCAGAATTTGTCTGTTGTGAAGCAAGGGTATTATATTTACCCCAGTGGCTTGTTTGGCTTGTTTGCCACATTTGAAGCCATCTCCATATGGAGGTTCTTTGATGCTCATTATCTTCTTTCAGGTAGGTGGGGTACTGTCAGGAGATGACCTGTCTCATTGTCCAAAAATCTTTAAAATAATAAAGACATTTTAAAATGCCATATTCTGTAGGTCTCTGAAGTTTTTGAAGGCTACCTATCTTTATATCATTGATCTGTCTACAAAACCATATCTATCTGTTAAAACTCGGATGTATTCTCATGTGATAAATTAGACTAGTGTCTGACATGACTATGAGTTAAATAACTAGCAATTAACTTGCATTGCCCAGTATCCTAATCAGTTTTTCATAGCAGTTTAAAAGTATTGGAAGTTACTTTGAATTTGTATCAATATACTAAAGCTTATACCAATGTATCAAAAATACTTATTTTTGTTTCAGTATGCAAATTCCTATACCAGAGTTAAAATTAACCTTGCTTGAGAATAACAAATAAAACCCTAAGTTGAGTAGATTCAATAATCGTCCTTTTGTCTTACTCGTATATGATATCCCTGTATACTATTTTCTTTTTAACCCCCTTTCTCCTTATATAAGAAAGAAAGATAGAAAAAGGAAAAGACAAAAATCCCTGAGTATAACCTTGTTTCACTCTGAATATGACCATTAATAATGATAAACATCTCCCAATTACAATAAAATTTCATAGCCATAGCAAACAACCAAAAACATACCCAACCCCCTTTAAGGAAAGTTGGATGTTGTTCTCATGGATTTCTTCTAGCTGACATTTTGGACATGTAGAAATCCTGTAAGCAGCCCAAGTAAAATTGGAAAAAAATGGTTAATTAAGCAAACAATAACATTTGAGGTCCAGTCTTTGAATGTTGAGAAATTTCAGGCTTAATAAAAGTCCTCTTTGGAATAGTCTAAAATACTGGACCAATTAAGATTAGTAGCTTTCTTCAACTTTCTTTTGGGAGCAGGCTTTGATGAGATACAGCAGTTGAAGCAGTTGAGGCAGGAACAAGCAGAATGCTGGAACATGCAAGATGCTGGAATAGATGTGTCAATGTCTCAGCATGCTGAAGAATGATTCTGTTAGGTTTGATCTAGCATCTCTGGTGTCCAGTTCTTTTATTGTGCAAACATATAATTTCTCACAAGCATTATAGAGTTCTAAAATTATAAATGTATGAGATGTGTAGGATGCAACTAAACTGTAAGCCAATTCTATCTATGCAAATTAAAAGATTAGCATAATATATTTTAAGGATATTTTAGCCAAGGATTTATTGGCCAAGTATTGTTGAAGTTCTGGGTAGAGACAATTTTTTTTTGTCTCTCAGTTAGTTTTAGAGTTGTTCCTGTGTAAAGGGATCAGAGCAATATAAATTACCATTATTATTGAACATAGAGTCATTATCCTGTTGAAATCAAAAGAAGGTTGGATAAGTTAAAATATCTTTTTGGTCTCTTGCGTGCCTGTTGTATGTGGCCAGGTTGCTACCTATTTCCCTAGAGAAGCCTCCCATTAGAGAGACAAGCTGGTTGTCTTAAGCAATAGAAAACACATGTTTAAGTAAAATTTATATAAACTCCTTTTTAATTTAGAATATAAGCATACCGTAAGTGTCTTGTACCTGTTTAGAAGTTTAGCCCTAGATTTTTTTATAGATGTTGTAGCTATGTGCCCTATCCCCTTTTTATATAGAATCGGTAGTTATGCCTTTATAGCCAAACTTTATATAAACTCCCTCTTACCTTTAGCATTTAAGCATACCCTAGTCATCTTCTACCTGGGCTTTACATTGATTATGGCTATTTTTTGGCTTGCCCCTTTTTCATGCAGAGTGGACAGTTATGCCTTTACAGCCAAACTTTATATAAACTCTCAGGATTAAGCATATAAACTGTCTTACCCTTAGCATTTAAGTATATCCTAAGCATCGTGTACCTGGGTTTTTACAGTGGTTTGGGCTATTCTTTGGCTTGCCATCTTTTTGATATAGGATGGACAGTTTTGTTTTTTGAACATATGAATATAATTTTTGAGTGTTTTGACCAAACCAGGTTGGCATGTACTTTGCCATCTTTATGACTCTTGTGTCTTTTTTACATAGGCATGGCCAGCATTTTTCCCCTGTGAAAATGTCTCATGTTTAAAAGGACAAGGCAGTTTCCAGAGCAGTGTGACATTATGTCTCTTTACATAAACCTAAAATATATGTGAATCCAACCTTTAGATCAGTAAGGACGTAACATCTATTATTAAGAAAAAAGAATTTACATGGTAACCTTAAGGAAAATTTTGTCATTTTTTAAACTTAGAGTATCTCTGCAAGTGGCCAAACAGCAGAAGTTGCCATCTTGGCTTTTATTATGTAAATTAGCTCGATCCTGAACTCAGAGACTTGCCTGTTTCTTTTTATTTTGTGTTGGGAAGAAAGGGACGTGCCTTCACTAGCTTGTTCAAATCATTATCATTGTAACTCAAAGCCCTTAAATAAAAATCAAACAAAGAGACGAGAAAATTTTAAGTTTAGGTTCAGTTGTTCCAGTTTACGCTGTAACAAACAAAGCTCAGTTGGTTATTTTAGTTGATGTTTTGGTGAATTGGAGGACCCTTGCCAGAAAGAGCTGACAAGCATCTTGTAGCCAGAGAGCTTTGAATTTTAGCTGTTATTAATCTAATTATTAGGAAGAGGGCCCTTTTTCTTGTCTGTAACTTAGTATTCCAATCCTTGTTTTTTTTTCCCCTTGAACTTTCTTGGAGAAGGCATGGAGAAGAACCATCATAATTAAACATATTGCAACTAGATCCATGACTATGGCAGCCAAAATGAAGCCAAAAGGGATTGAAACACCCTCTGCAATGGCATTTTTTAAAATTTAAGATGCAGTTTAGGCCAAACTCTGTCTAGAGGATTTTCTGCCTCCAATTCCTCTCCTTCCCACCATGGCTGCTGAGCTGAGCTGAGCTGAGCCAGCCACATTGTAAGGAAGCCATGCATGTTTACCCCTCAGTTAAACTGCTGCAGCAGTCAGTTTTGTTATGGAAGCCTCAGGTCTGCCCACAGGAGGCTATTCTTTGCTCCTCTGAGGGGTAAAGAGTGTCTCTTAAAGAGACAGTAATTAACCTGGGAGTTTTTAGGTTTTAAGTTTGGGTTTTATCACTGGGAGCTTATTACCCCCATCAAGTTATGATAAAGTGTGATTTAAAGGGTGTGGATACTTAGATTAGTTGGGCATCATTTGTTGCAAGTTGCTGTTAAAATGTACTATTAATTATCTTTTAGTCAGGCTGGCTGTTAATCTTAAACAGCTGTGCAAGAAAATCACCACACAGACACGGGGATTTCTTTAGTTAACCTAGAACACAGTGCTGGGCAATATTTACTCCATCCTAAACCTCCATGCATTCATAGTTTCTTAACATTTAGATTTCCCACATTATACTTGCTTTTAGTGATAACTTACGTCCATTCCATCTCCACATAGTTTCAAAATCTCTCCCATAGCTCTCTCCTCCCTTAGCTCTCCTCTCACCCTTTTTCCTCCCACTCATTTACTGTCCTCTAGCTCCTCCCCACTTTCCTGCCCTCTGGCTCCTCCCATTGCTAAACATTGTGTCTAGTTGCTTTTTTTTGGCCTATTTACACAAAGTTGAGAAAGGATGCTTAGAATAAATATCACAATGCAATATCCGAATTGAAGCCAGAGAGTTGGGGGAGGGGAGAAGAGAAATCAGCATTGGAATGAACAAGGGTAAGGTGTATATATTTCAAAGGAACATTAAAAAAGAGAACACACTAGCACTCCATGTGACTGGGTCTGTGTCCAGCCGTAGGATGATGTATGTGTTAAGGGTATGGAAGTGACCCTAGTCTGTGTGTATATACCACTAAGATGAATGGGGAGGGTTGGTCTATGGGGCATGGGATTCAGCATCAACTTTTGGGAAGTCCTGAATGTCATTTCTTCTGGAAGCTGGGATCTACATGGATCAAGATCAGCAACAGTGTGTGATCTCCTCAGAAGAGTGTAAGTGATGTGTTTGGTGGTGTCCTTGACCAGAAGGGATGCCAAGGAGCAGGTTGAGCTGATGTCTGTGGGTTCAGTTGGTATTTTTCACACTTAAGAGGCAAGGCACTAGTTTCTGGAGAAGGAAAGAGTACAAGGATCTGTCTTGGTATCCTTGGAGAGAGTGAGGGTGCAGGGCAGACAGAGAATACAGGAGGCCAAATGAGGGGTTTAGGGGGGAATATACAAGGGAATTTGTTCCAGATTTTGCATCTCTGTCACTCAGACTCATTTGGGCTGGGCCATCCTGGATCCATGTTCCAGGTGCTTCCACTGTTTGTGTGGTCTGGGTGACCAGTGAACTGTGGCTTCAATGTTGGGTACTCATCCCCAGGAACCCCAATACTGCTTTCAGGGGACCAGGAGGGATCCAATGTCTGGGTGCTGGAGAGGAAAGTCCCTGGACCTGATGATCTCCATTCACTGGCATATCTGTCAAGTGCTGGGGGTCCATGTTTCCTGACTGTCAGACCTGAGAAACAGCTCTGGGGGTACCAGATCTATTGACCCCAAAATGTCCCAAGAATCCTGAAGATGCTTGATGGGGATTAAATGAGATTAGATGTCGGGCTGCAAGAACAGAGGTTCCCTAGACCTGGGGGTCTTCAGTCGCTGGCATCAGCATAAAGTGTAGAGCCCCCATGGTTCATGACTCTCAGACCTGGCAGACAGCCATGGGGGGACTGGGTGCAATTGAGCCTAACTGTCCAAGGAATACTGAAGCTCTCTTGAGGGGAGCATGGGCCATCTGATGTCTGGCTGTTTGAGTGGAGGTTCCTGGACCTGGGGATGCACACTGGCAGGGATGGGCAGAAAGTGCAGGAGCTCAGCACTTTGACTCTCAAACATTAGAAATGACCATGGTGGGGCTGGGTCCAATAGGCCTCAACTCACAGGATGTCCCCTGTAATCAGGGAAAATTCAAGGTTGATGCTCTGGATCCAGCGTCCTAGCCCCTTACCAGTTTCAGAGTCTCAGATCCTCTGCCCCTCTAATACAGGGCACACTGGTCACCACCATCTTGGGAACCTCCCACACTTTGAATAATTCCAACAGTAAATGAAGACTGCAAGTCAAGTTCCTGAAGCAGACGAAGATTTTCCCAGCAAATCTATCTTCTAGATCCTCATGTGTGATATAAAAGATACATTTACAAGATTCATCAATGCCACAAGTCTCTCACATACCAAGGGGAGAGATCACAAATACAGAAAACATCAAGGAAATGTCACCAATCAGGACTGTGTTTGCAATTCTTAGATCAACAGCTATGTTGAACTAGTCCAACCTTAGAATAAGGCTGCTTCTGCCTCTAGGCAGGTTGGCTCAATAAAGGAAAAGGAGTTCACTGCAGCTACCCAAGACTGCTATCTTTCTCAGAACTGTGACATCAATATAGAGAATTCTGTTTGTAAAATTTGCTTCTTTTTATTTCATGTGCATTGATGTATTGTGAAAGTGATGGACCCTGGAATTATAGGCAGGTGCAAGATGCCATGTGGTTGTTGGGATGAAACCCAGGTCATCTGGAAGACCAGTCACTGCTTCAAATCACTGAACATTCCAACCCTGAGAAAGCCAAATTTTAAAGCTTTAAATGTCTTTCAGATATACAGATGTTTTGTGTTCATGTGTCTGTGTACCCTACTTGCAATGGCCAAAATGGGCACCAGATCCCATGTAAACGCTGGCTAGCAAGTGATATCTGAAATGGAACTTGACTTCTGTAACAACACTCAGTGCTGTTAACTTCCATGGTATCTCCAGCCACCATTTATTTAAAACTTTATCTACAGATGTTAATTAAAATATATTACACCATTTCCCCTTTCCTTCTGCTTTCCCCATGCCTTTCTGAATTCTCTCCTTCCAATGTCTTAAAAAATAATGTGTGAATAAGTATGGACCTGTATATTTATATAAAACCTACTAAGTCCTATTGGTTGTTTGGATAAGGTTTCTGTGCTGAATACTTTGTATAGAATATATTATTAAGGAGTGTATCCCTGTCTGAGGCTAATCCTCCAATTTGGAGGGAGTTCTAGTCTTCAATACCCAGAGGAGTCTAACCCTGAAGTGACCTAAGCTGTGTTGGACAGGAAACATTAGAAACACAGGGTGACAAATTCCTTAGATAACACATGGTGCTGGAATGGCCCTGATGTGCTGGAGCTGTGGGGAGGACTATAGTCATTAGTCTTATCTAATCAGTCTCCCTTTGTTCTGTGGACCTCCCATTATACCATTCACCTGGGATATTTCTGTGGATTACTTTGTCATCTTGAACTTCCTGCATTCTCTTTCTGAACACCATGACTACAGGCCTGTTTTACCATGCCTGGCTTGGATGGTTTTAACCTCAGTGATTTACTAGAATGTTGGGATGAGTGTAATGAGTTGTTACACTTAACTATGTTGAGAACTTATGTCTGTGAGGCTACTTTTCACTATCTGTTAAGAACAGAACTCCAAACTACTTTGATGTGTCACAAAATCTCAATGTTAAAGAAAAAAACAATAATTTTCTTTATACTTAAAGGAGAGGAGTTTAAGCCATACAACTGCCACTGATCAATGCTTTTTTCTATTACTGGACTAAGGAACAGAGTCTGTGTCCTGCCTACCATGACTATTTGGATTCAGCAATTTATTCTCAATAAGCCCACAAAAAACCCCTGAATTATTGAGGTAGACCATGCCCAACTATACTGCAGGTACTAGGGAGGCAAGGTAAGCAGATCTAGTATGTACACTAAGTTCAAGGTCAGCCTGAAATTTATATTGAGACTATTATTTCAAACAAAAAAGAGAGAAAACAATGTTTGAAAATGAAAATATATTTAATTAAGCTATTTATTTATAACAATTTATCTCCTTTGTATCCTGGCTGTATCCCCTTATAACTCTGACCATTTCCACCCAGCCTCGCAATCTCCCCCATGCACCTTCCCTAGTCCACATATAGGGGGCTAGGGGAAAATAAAAAAACAATGGTTAAAACACAAATTATTAATAAAAACTGGAAACATATTCACATATCTGTTCAGTGTGACTAATTTTGACCAGTGATAAATATATAACATTATACTGTTTCTTTCTTTCCACAGGTAATATTTGCTAATTGAAGACATGGTAAAGTATTTAATTGCAAGCTTATGCAAACAGTTCTCAGAGGGTTCCCAGTTCCCAAGGAATAAGGCCATGGAAGCTACCGTTGAGGAATCCTAAATGTGAGCAAAGAGAAGGGTGGAGAGAGAGAAAGAGAGAGAGAGGAAGAGAGAGAGAGAGAGAGAGAGAGAGAGAGAGAGAGAGAGAGAGAGAGAACAAACAGAAAACAGAGAAAGAAAAGAAAAGCATATAGAAGAAAATAAAATATCTGGGTACCTCTGGGAGAGGGCAGTCCCATTCTACTGGACTGAAAATTTAAGGGTGGAGGTGGGGAACGCCAATCTTACCCTTTAGAAGGTAGGGACTGAAGTATCCTGGGAGAACCTGGAAGCCAGAAAACCTTCTGTCAAAAAGGCACCTCAGCAGCTTGTCTTAGGTGTGAAGTACAACATATGGTAAAACATTCATCCTTTAGATTTAATAGGTTTAGAGAGCAGAGATACACAAGTAAGTAATCTCTCCAAGCCATACATTAAAATCTTCCTGCCTATAAGTTGCTTTCTCATTCTCAGCTTATTTCTCTCCTACAAAATATTCAAAGAATGACATAATGCTATTGACAGAAAATATCTCATCTAGGGGAATAGGTCTTTTCATCAATGACAGTCCAGACCAGATTAGAATTTCAAGGAGTCCATTGATTTATTAGATGTTCACCTAAGGGAGGTATAGGAATGTTTATTCAGAATATCCCTATTCCTGCCAGGCAGAGAGGTTGCAGTGATGACAGATGGGGGAGAGAGATTTAAAATCAATTTGAGACCACCAACTGGCAGCCTGCATGGTGTTCTGCCTGACATACATAAACATGTATCTGAGAAGACAATGAAAGAGTGAAAGAACTGGAGAGTTGACCTACTATAGCTGAGTAGATACAGAGACTACATTAGGAGGCAGCATGTGCTTAGGTATAGACCTAGAATTAATTGCTCTCTGGGAATTTTATCCTTTCTTTAACATCCAAATCTACTTCCCTTTCTTTAACACCCAAATCTCCTTCTCCATGTCTCTTAGGTCTCTGTAAATGTCTGATTTCTCCAGCCTTCTATTGACATCTGTTTGAACCTCAGGCTCCCCTGACAACAACCTTCACAGCACCTGCAGTCTTCACCACTTAGGGCTCCTAACAGAATGTTTGTGTACATCAGGGAAGCAGAGTACAGTCCACTTCAGAAAAGTTGGTCTTCATGCCTTCAAATTCTTCTTCACTTTTTACACTAGGTATCATCTCAAGCAGGTGTCCTTGTGGGCTCTCATTGCTGCCTATTTATGACGTGTGGGATAAACTCAGTCTGGTGGTTTTGGTCAAGTGGTCATGCACTTTTTAAACACTTGTAGTCTCAATTTCTGTCCTGATAATTTTGGATACTTCCATATTTTTGTGAAGATATTGGATTAGAAACTTCTTTCAGCACCAAGCCTAAGTTACTTTTTATGCTCTCAATATTCTCTTTCTTCTGGGTCATCAGGGATGAGTTAAAGATGAATTTAGGATTAACCTTTCACACCTCAAAAGGCTATTCATGACACATTTATGGGGCCAAATACATGGCTCAGCACCTAGGAGAACTGGCTGCACACTAGCATTTACAAACAAATTTTATCCTTCAAATTGCCCTGAATCCCTCAATTATTACATGACAGTATTTTTACAATGTAAAAAGAAGACAATATTTTATTGATGTAATATCTCAACTAATCTAATTTGAGCATCAGGGAAACAGAACTTTAGGAAAGGCTTTTGGTGTTCAAAGCTGGAAATCAGTCCTCAATCATCATATTAAGAAGGCCAAAGGAGTTCCAACAAACTTGTCTCCCACTCTGTACATACCAGTCATTGTCTAAAAGCCCATAATGGCCTTACACACACACCAGAAATGTTTCTTTTTAAGTAAATATCCTTGCTGTTACTTTATCTATAACCTTGATATTACATATTTCCTATACAATGCAGAACTTTAAGATGAAATGACATATGGATAATTCGGAGGAACATATGAATTCACAGAATCCAATTTTATGTATATATTCATATCACATCAAGCTATGTAGTGAGATGCAGTTGATGGATGATTAGACCACTTCATTACATCTCCAGGATAGTTCAAAACACAAAGCTTTGAGTTAACAAAATGGACACATTCTTACAGTTTCTCTTCAGTATGTTTCATTCATGAAAGTGAAGCCTATAGAAATTTACAAAGGCTTCACCACAGTGAATATATTCATAAGGATTTCTCTTGAGTATGGTTTCTTTTATGGCTTTGAAAATTTGTGACATGCAAAGGCTTTACTAGTTATAGTCATACTGTTTATTTCTAGTATGAAAACTTTCATGTCTTTGGATATCATATCAATGTGCAGAGGCTTTACCACACTGATTACATTCTTAGAGGTTCTCTCCAGTATGTGTTCTTTTATGTACTTGAAGACTACTGAATTGTGAAAAGGCTTTACCACCTTGAATACATTGAAAATGTTTCTCTCCAGTATGAATCCTTTCATGCCTCTGGAGGTAGCAGCAAAATGGAAAGGCTTTACCTCATTGATTACCTTCATAGGTTTTCTCCTCAGTATGTGTTCTTTTATGCTTCTTGAGATATCCATGTTGTGAAAAGGCTTTCTCACACTGATTACATTCGTAGGGTTTTGCTCTAGTATGAATCCTTTCATGTCTGTAAAGGTTGCACCAATGTGCCAAGGCTTTACCACATAGATTACATTCATGGGGTTTCTCTCAAGGATGTATTCTTTTATGCCTTTGGAGATGTCCGTGTTGTGAAAAGTCTTTCCCACACTGATTACATTTGTAGGGTTTCACTCTAGTATGTATTATTTTATGCACTTGGAGATTTCCTTTTTGTGAAAAGGCTTTACCACACTGATTACATTCGTAGGATTTCTCTCCACTATGTGTTCTTTTATGTAGTTTGAGATTACTGTTATCTGAAAACGCTTTCCCACAATGATTACATTCATAGGGTTTCTCTCCAGTATGTGTTCTTTTATGTACTTGGAGATGTCGGTGTTGTGAAAAGGCTTTACCACACTGATTACATTCATAGTGTTTCTCTCCAGTATGTATTCTTTCATGCTTTTGTAGACTACTGAGGTGTGAAAAAGCTTTCCCACACTGATTACATTCGTAGGGTTTCTCTCCAGTATGTATTCTTTTATGTAGTTTGAGAGTACAGGTTTCTGAAAAGGCTTTACCACATTGATTGCATTTGTAGGGTTTCTCTCCAGTATGTGTTCTTTTATGTACTTGGAGATTTCTGTGTTGTGAAAAGGCTTTATCACACTGATGACATTCATAGGGTTTCTCTCCAGTATGTGTTCTTTTATGTAGTTTGAGAGTACCAGTTTCTGAAAAGGCTTTCCCACACTGATTACATTCATAGGGTTTCTCTCCAGTATGTGTTCTTTTATGCCTCTGGAGATGTCCGTGTCATGAAAAGGCTTTCCCACAATGATTACATTTGTAGGGTTTCTCTCCAGTATGTGTTCTTTTATGCAGTTGGAGACTACTGGGTTAGGAAAAGGCTTTACCACACTGTTTACATTCGTAGGGTTTCTCATAAATATGTATTTTCTTTCTGCAAAGATAATTCAGATATGTGTAAGCTTTCCCATATTCATTACTCTGATGAATCTTTTTTTAAATGATTTATTTACTTATTAGTTATACTGTGTTTTTCCTGCATGTTAGATGAGGACACAGGATCTTATTATAGATGGTTATAAGCCATCATGTGGTTGCCTGTGAAATGAACTCAGGACCCTTGGAAGAACAGCCAGTGCTCTTAACCTCTGAGCTATCTCTCCAGCCACTGAGGAATAATTATGTCAGTGAAAATTATGTTTGCAATTTGGTTTAATCTTAAAATGAAGTTACATCTTAACCTCTTATCACTTTCTTTACAGTCATAGTTTCCCCTTGATTGTGGGTTTCTCTACCTTACAAGATACCTTTGATGGTAAGAAACTTCATTACCTGGCTCACTGACAGCATCACTTTTTTCTATGTCTTTTTTTCACATATTTAAAAAGACCTAGAAAGAGTCAGCTTTTCCACAGGGACTGCACTCATAAATTTTCCTATAGTTGTAATTACAGTGCATTCATAAAGGGAACCAAAATAAACACAACAATTTCCCCAGGGCCAGTAATCATAGGGATTTTCTGTAATGTGATTTCTTTGGCTATATTTCCATTGAGCTTGGAAATCTTATTAAGTATATTAGTTTAATTTTTAACAGTCCTCGTTTTGAGTAGACTTTCTGAAGGTGATAGGAGTTCATAATTCATTCGTTATTAATCATGAATGGATGAATGAACACATGAACAAATATAAATTTATAGTGTTGTCACTATCATGCTTTCTATTGTACACATGTACAGGATAGTTTAGAATGCAATAGTCTATGATGATATGCATCTGGAAAAACCCAACCAGGAAAAGTGGGCATTGCTGGATCCTTCCCAAAAGCATCTCTACACAGATGTAATGATGGAGATCTACAAGATCATTACTTCTATTAAGGAGACAATAAATATTCTTTAACAATTCTCTGCAGAGTGGAGGGAATTTCATGAAAGAAGTGGAAGATAGCAAGGGGAGGACAGAAGCTCCACAGGGAGAACAATTGAATCAACATATTTGGGCACAGTGGTCTTTTCTAAGACTAATACTCCAACCAAGGATAATTTACAAATATAACCTATAACCCCTGCTCAGATATAGCCCATGACAGCTCAGTGTCCATGTGAAATTCCCTATTAATAGGAAGAGGAACTGTCTTTGATATGATCTCAGTAGCTAGCTCTTTGACTAACCCTTGCTGTGGGTGCAACAGCCTTGGCAGGCCACAAAGGAGGACTATATAGCCTGTCCTGAAGCATCCTGGGAAGCTAGGGTCAGACTGAAGGGGAGGAAGGACTCAAATATCAGTAAACTTGAGGAGGGGCTTGAGAAGATATGAGAAAGGGAGGGAGAATTGGGAGGTAATGGGGTGCAGCTGGGATACAATATGAATAAACTGTAATTAATATTAAAATATAAATAAAAAAGGAAGAACAACAAATGAAACATTTCCACATACACACAGTTTTAGTTTTTGTTCTTCAAAGACATGTGCCATGGGGATTATGGTTCATCCACAACAGTATTCTTGACCGTCATAATTTCCATCTGATTAAACTTCGAAACCTTACTTCAAGTATTTGAATAACATAACTATTGCTATGGAATATTTGCTCATGAGTGAGAACACATGCTAAAGAGGCTGTGGAGAAAGGAGAACTCTCTTACATAGCTGGTAGGAATGTAAACATGTACAACCTCTTTGGACATCATTCTGGCATTTTCCCAGAAAATTAGCAATGGTGCTACCTCAAGATCCAGCTTTCCTGGGTACATATTTGAAAGATGCTCAACCATATAACAAGGACATTTTGTTCAACTATATTCATTCCAGCTTTATTCATAACAGCAAGTTTCTTGAAATACCCTGGTCGTCCATCAGCAGAGGAATTGAAGAAGAAATTGTGGTACATTTGCACAATGGAATATTACTCAGCCATTAAAAATGAGAACATCGTGAAATTTTCAGGCAAATGGAGGGCACAAGAAAAGATGATCCTAAATGAGGTAACCCAGAAGCAGAAAGACACACATGGCATATACTTACTTATAAGTGGATATTAGACATATGATATAGGATAAACATACTAAAACACAGATTCCTAAAGAAGGTAAACAACAACAAGGACCCTAAGGAAGGGTCTTGATCCTCATTCAGAAGAGCAAACAGGACAGACATAGGAAATAGGAGAAGACAAGGAACAGAACAGGAGCTCTCCATAGGGGCCTCTGAAAGACTCTAGTCAGCAGGGTATCAAAGCAGATGCTGAGACTAATTGCCAAATTTTGGGCAGAGTGCAGGGAATCTTATGAAACAAGGCAGAGAGAGAAAGACCTAGAGGTGACAGGAGATCCACAAGGAGATCAACAGAGCCCAAAAATCATGGCCCAGGGGGCCTGCAGAGACTGATGAATCAACCAAGGACTCTACATGGAGAGGACCTAGGCCCCAGTTATTTTTTGTGGGTATTTAGTATTGCCTTTTCTGTTTCTGTGAGGAAACACAGTGTCTAAGGCAACTTTTTACAATAGTTTCCCTTGGCTCATGGTTCCAGAAGGATATGGGATCACTATGAAAGTGATGTGACAGCAAGTTTCAGATCTGGCAGCTGAAGAACCCACATCATCATCTTGAGGCATGAAGCAGAGAGGGAAACTGGAAATGCTGTGGGGATGTAAACTCTCAAAGCCCACCTCATGTTACTTCAGCAGGACAGCATTTCTGAATTCTTCCCAAATGGCATCACCAACTGAGAAGGATTACTCTCTCTGACATCAAGCCTACATGCCTGCTTCCGGTTACACAAGCCAACTCATGATGAAGAAAAACACTTTAAGTCAACCTTTAGAGGCATCAGAATATAGGTTACAGAAAGGAATGCATAGGCAGTTTCCTAGCAACTGAATCTCTAGTGGGGAGGAAAAGCATGTAGTGAAGCTCATTCCTTTCCCCAGGTCGCCGGACTTGTCTGCGTCGGCTGGCTTTCCTTTAGGCTTGTGCTTTAACTTTAAACCCATACCCAAAATTCTTTGGTCTCTCAGAGTCACATGTTTAGTAAAAATCCGGTGATACCCAGAGAGTTCAGTGACAGCAGGAAGTTTATGAATGCCTCCAAATTCTTCTATGCAACAATAACAATAAGTCACATGGCATTTACCTTTTTATGAAATTGTTAGTAAAGAGCATGGCAAATTCATGGTTTCTTCCATGGTGGTAAGGTTACTAGCCAAAAGAAGATCAAACCAAATGATTCCATTGTACTCAAGATCAATGGGGTGGTTTGAAAAAGAATGGCCCAGACAGGTTCATGTATTTGAATGTTTGACATATTGGCAGTGCCAAGGTTGAGTAGTGTGGCCTTGTTGGAGGGGGTATGGCCTTGTTGGAGGAAGTGTGTCACTGGGAAAGTGGGATTTGACTTCTCATATGCTCAAGCAGTCCTAGGGTGACTCTGCAGCTGGCTGATCAAGATCTAGAACTGTCAGCTCCTCTCCAGCCCCATCTCTGCCTGCCTGCTGCCATGTTTCCCTCCATGGTAATCACGGACTAAACCTTTGCAAATGCAGCAAACTCATATTCAATCTTTTTCCTTTCTATATGCTTCCAAGGGCACCACATGTTTTCATAGCAACATGAACTCATGAGAAGAGTTAGCTCACCTTCAATGGATGGTGAGATCAACACTCATTAGGCACACGGCCCTGTGAGTACATGGTTTAGATGAGTCCAGTCAGACTCCCTTTTCTTTATAAAAGCATGTTAGTTTGGTGTGGATTCAGGAGGAGAAGATTTCTATGGCTGGGGTAATTAGGCAAGGAACAAAAGAAAGAATTCTGTTGTCTCAATCAGAAACTGTGGAGTCCATATATCTTAGCACAGGAACTGCAACTGTGGAAGCAAAGCCTTGTCATCCAGAGGTTGTACCTCCTCAGTCCCCAGGCACAAGAGGTTTCTGGACCCCACTGTATTGTGGTTGACTGTGATGGGGCTGAGTTCAGATGGATCTGGGACCTTTTATATGAGCTGGGATTTAATACTCTTGGAAACACACTTTCTGAAATAGGTTATCATCAGTAAAATATTGGCAGTTTGTGTGTGTGTGTGTGTGTGTGTGTGTCACTTTTGCTCAGAAAAGCATTGCCTTATGGCATTGAAGACAGTCAAAATTAACCACCCCAAGAGACTGCCATTAACTGCAGAGCTGACCTAAATGTTCCCATCTTTTTCTGTGGTTACTGGTAGGGAGGGAAACTACAGATAATGACACACAAACAGAGGATAGAGACTTGAACCAAAGTTTGAAGCCTGGATTGAAACCTAAGTTGGAATTCTTGCAGTGTTCAATCTCTCTCTAGTCAGGGTAGGGCAGGTGAGATGAAGGAAGCCTGTCACACAGCAAGAGAGGAGTTGGCTGCCCTGTGCTAACAGGAAATGATTTTTCTCTTCAGTTTATCTGTTTCTACTTTCTTTTTCTCTAGAGCTATCTCTACCTTGGTGGCTCACCCATGTTGGTTTACATTTTGCTCAATGTCTTTTTATGAGATTTCTTGCACCCAAATTTCATATCAAACACATGTCTCAAACCTGAGATGACCCAATTACCAAAGCAGTACTTTTTGGTTATCTATAGCATTTCTTAATTTTGGTGTATGTACAGGTGGTTCCTGTTGCCCTGGTAATTTCCTTGGACGACAGTCACTGTAATATCTAGAGACCTGCACCCCAGGGGTTCGTTTACTCAGCTGGAGAATTGTTAAGGTACAAGGCCATTACAGAAGCTGGTGGGAGGCATTTATCTTTAAAGGATGATTCAGGTGGTTCCTTAACTGACTTACCTTCTGAGACTAAAATATGAATTGCTACAAATAATTGCCCAGACAAGACTACCTTTTCTCTTCATCAGGAGGATGTGCTTGTATAAAGGGAACTTTCCTAGTGAGAAGAACAGTTTCTCAATAGCAAATGCACTTAGTTTTATCCTAAAGAATGTGGTGACTGAATTTTTTTCTCCAAAATGTGTGGTCAGAGCTCAGAATATCCTTCACAATGTGAGTATGAAAGGATCTGGTGCATATAGAAAGGGGAGGAAGGGGAAGGAAGACATTGCTCCAGGGAAAGAAAGGTCACTGATCCTGGTCATCAAACACCTAGAAAACAGTCATGTTCCTGGGAAGGAAGTAGATTATGCTGAATGGAGGACATGTTGAGATTTGAATTCCATATGTTAAATACAACTTTTACACTCTTTGAGAGAAAAGACTTAAGGTTGACATTTCTTTTTATATTTTTTTTAATTTTTATATTTATTTTAATTCCCAATCACAGTCCTCTGTTTCCTCTCCTTCCTGTGCCTCACCCTATTTGTCCCTCCCCTTGTCCTCAAAAAAGGGAGCCCTTTTCCACCTACGACACATCAATTCATATCAAGACTGAACTCCTCATCCTCAGGCCAGGCAAAGCAGCCTGGTAAAGATGAAGTAGTGAAAATCAGGCAACACAGTCTATGTCATAGACAGCACTTATTTCTTACAAGCATCTGTGTGGCTGCATCTGTAGAAACCAGAGATTAACTGGAGAAGCATAGTAGGCTATTCTGATCTGCCTCATGACTGGAGAAAACTCTAGAGAGGGATGCCTCTCTATCTGGAAAAAAAGAATCTCAGTTCCTGGAAAGTCAGTAACCCATTTCTTGGCATATCTGTGTTTTTCAATTGTTGCTGTGTTAGCTTGTGGTTTTCCTACTGAGATGATTAAGATGGCTAATACATTGGTTTTAAATTGTTAAAAATTCTTATACCTTGTCTGTGTGTGCTCCTTGGCTTTAGATATCAATGTCATATAGCTTAGCATGATGTGAGGGAGTATCAACTGGGGGTTCCCCAGATGACAATCACTTGTGGCTATGTTTGTGGTTGAATACAGTTGTTGTGAATGCAATGGTAAACTCCAGGCACTGATGGTCGAAATTTATCTCAACATGTGGCGTGAGCTGGTTAAGAAAACATACATAGAAGTAGACAGTGACCTTGTAAAAGAACATAGCAAGAAACAGTGTTCCATCATAATTCATGCCTTCATTTGATAGCCTGAGTTTCTTTTTTGAGCTCCCTCAATGTTTGGGGCCTGCTAGCATCAGCCAAAGAAGCCAACTTATCACCTGAGTCATTTCCATTTAGTGGAGTTAATGACAGCAACAGAGAAGAAAGGAAGAGCAAAATTTGTACCATCAAATTATGATTGCCATTGTCAGAAAATCTGAATATTGTTGTTTTTATCAATACACAATATATAAGAAATCTAGATATAAAACCCACTTTATGCTTAACAAGGAGCTTAATATTGCATTCCAGGAAGTACTGAGAGAAGATAGTGGTGAGAGAAATAGAGGTCGTGGAGGTCAAGGTAAGGAGGATTCAGTGGAAAATAGACTCTGTAAATATTTGGCTAGAGAGGTTACATGATGATTTGAATGATGATGGCCCAATATGCTTATGTAATTGAAGGCTTGTTGCTCAGCTAATGGAACTGACTGAGGAAAATTAAGAGATAATGGCATCATTGGATGGGGTGTGTCACACTCTGATTTCTAAGTGTGGCCCCATTTCAAAAAGAACACGGTGGGAGGGACCACCTGGTGAAAGAGCTGTCACCACACACTCTTCTATTTTTTTGAGTTATGGGGCCACTTGAGGACACTGTGCTGGTGGAGTTCATGGAGATGTGTGCATGTGTGAATGTGTATGTGTGTGTGTGAGAGACAGAGAGAGAACAAGCAACCAAAGGGCCTACAACTGTGTTGAGCTCCTAGGATGATGAATGTGTTACAGGTATCTAAGTGCCCCCTGTCTGTGTGTGAATCCCTCAGTCAGGAGAACAGGGTGGCTGTGTCCATGGAAGATAGGATTCAGCATTATCTTTTGTGAAGTCCTGAGGGAGTTTTCCTAAACAACGAGCCATCTCGTTAGCCCTGAAAAAGCCACTTTTTAAAGCTTTGTATGTCTTTCATTTATTTGGATGTTTTGCATTCATGTGTCCCTGTGTCATACTTGGAAAGGCCAAGGAGAACATCAGATCCTTTTGGGATGCATTTACAGGTTATGCTTATCTAGCTTGTGATTCCTGAAATGGAACCTGTCTTCTATAACAACACCCAGTGCTAGTAACCCCCATGCCCTCTATAGCCAATTTTTATTTAAAGTTAATTTTACAGATGTTAATTAAAATATATCATTTCCCCTCTTCTTGTCCTTTCTCCATCCTATTCCAAATTCTTTCCTTTCAATGTCTTAAAAAAGAATATGTGAATAAGTATGGACCGATATACATAAAAAAACTTACTGAGTCCATTTATATGGCTTGTGTGGGTAAGGGTTTGTGTGATTAACCCTTTATATAGGATATATAAATATGGAACTCATCACTGCCTGAGACAAATACTCCCACTTCCAAGAGTGTTCTAATCTTCAATGCCCAAAATGAGTCTGACTCTGAAGTGACCTGGGCTGTCTTGGACAGGAAACATTAGCAAGCGAGGGGTGGCATATTCCTTAGGTAACACACAGTGCTGGAATGGCCTGGAAGTTCTCGGGCTTATCCAATGGACATTGCTCTTATCCAATCAGTCTCCCTTTGGAATGTGGACCTCCCATTATACCATTGACCTTGGATATTTGCTTGCATGACATTGAAATCTTCAAGTTTCTGCCTCCTCTTTCTGAACACCCTGACTACAGGCCTGTGTTACCATGCCTGGCTTAGGCGGTTTTAACCTCCTTGATTTAATAGAATGTTGGGATGAGTGTAACACATAGATACACTTAACTATATTGAGAACTTATTTATGTCTGTGAGGATGGTTTTCACTATCTGTTGCATAACGATAGAACTCCAATATACTATGATGAGTATTAAAAACTCAATGATAAAGAAAAAAAATAATTTTCTTTGAAATTAAAGGAGAGGATTTCAAGACAATCAACTGCAATTGAAGAACACTTTCTTTCTAATACTGTAGTTAGGACCAGAGCCTGTTTCCTAGCTACCTGACTGGACTCAGTGACTCATTCTCAATAATCCCATTGAAAGAACTAAGTTATCGAGGTAGACAATGCCCAAATATCCTCTAGACACTAGGGAGGCAAGGTAAGCAGATCTAGTATGTACACTAAGTTCCAGGAGAGCCTGAGAATCATACTGAGACTATTCGTTCAACCAAAAAAAAAAGAGAGAGAACAATGTTTGAAAATAAAATTATTTTTAATTATTTATTTATCACATTTTGTATCCTGGCTGTATACCTTTCCATCTCCACTCATTCCCACCCACCCTCTCCATTTCCCCCTGTGCACCTTCCCTAGTCCTCTGATAGGGGGTTAAGGAAAAAAGAGAACATAATGGTTAAAACACAAATTATTAATTAAAACTGGAAACATATTAATATATTTATTCAGTGTTACTAATTTTGACCATTGATGAATAAATAGGTTATACTTTATCTTTCTTCCCACAGGTGAAATTTGCTAATTGAATACATGATAAAACATTTGAATGCAGCCTTGTTGAAAACAATTCACAGATGGTTCTCAGTCCCTAAGGAACAGGGCCAGGGAAGCTCCCATGAAGGAAACATAAGTGTGGGCAAAGGAAAGTGTATGTAGAGAGAGGGAGAGAGAACAGAGAGAAAAAAGGCAGGAAGAGAAGAAACACAGAAAGAAAGAGGGAGAGAAGAAAAGCACATATAAGAAAACAAAAAAATCTGGCTCTACAGGGAATAGCCTCTGGGAGAGGGCAAGCCCATTCTACTGGACTGGAAAGTTAAGGGTAGAGGTGGGGTATGCCAATCATGCCCTTTAGAATGTAGGGACTGAGGGATGCTTTCAAAGACGTAACTCAGAAGATTGTCATGGGTGTGAGGCACTACATATGATACGTAAGTCATCCTTTAGGTTTAATAGGTTTACAAAAAGTCCAGAGATGCACACAACTAAGTAATCTCACAGGGCCATATATTAAAAACTTCCCATCTATAAATTCCTCCCCAATTCTCAGATTATTTCTTTCCTGCAAGATATTCACATGGCATAATGTTATTGAGCAGAAAATATCTCATCTAGGGGAATAGGTCTATTCAACAATGACATTCCTGAGGAGAATGGAATTTCATGGAGTCCATTGATTGATTAGATGTCAACCTAATAGAGACATAGTAATGTTTATTCAGAATATTGTTATTCCTGCCAGGTAGAGATGTTACAGGGATGACAGAGTTGGGACTGAGGAGATTTAAAGTCTTATTTGAGACCACCAAGTGGCCACCTGCATGGTATTCTGACTGACACTTACAGGTATCTGAAAAGACAAGGAAACAGTGGAAGAACTGGAGAATTGACCCACCACAGCTGAGTAGATACAGCGAATACAATAGAAGGCAGCTTGTCCTCACATACAACCCAAGAATTAATTGCTCTCTGGGACTTTAATCCTTTCTTTAACATACAAATTTCCTTCCTTTATAGTTCGTCCAAGCTCCACAGGTCTGTAAATGCCTGATTTCTCAAGCCTTCTGTTGACATCTGTTTGAATCTCAGGATCCACAGACAACAATCTCTACAACATATGGAGTCTTCACCACTCAGGGCTCCTAACTGAATGTTTGCATGCATCAGGGAAGCAGAATACAATTCACTTCAGAAAAGTTGTCTTCATGCCTTCAAGTTTTTTCTCTCCTTACATTAGGCATAATCTCAAGAAGGGGTACACCTGACACATGTCTTGTGGACTCCCATTGCTGCCTATGTGAGATAAACTCAGTTTGTGGCTTTGGAAATGTGGTCAAGCACTTTTTAAACACGTGTACTTTCAGATTCTGGCCTGAATTTTTGGATACTTCCATACTGAATTTTGGATCCAAAACCATTTTTGGATACTTCCATATTTTTTGTGAAGATATTGGATTAGAAACTTCTTTCAGCACCAAGCCTAAGTTACTTTTTATGCTCTCAATATTCTCTTTCTTCTGGGTCATCAGGGATGAGTTAAAGGTGAATTTAGGATTAACTTGTCACACCTAAAAATGCTATTCAAGACACATTTATGGGACTAAATACATGACTCAGTGCCTAGGAGAACTGGCTGCACACTCTCATTTTCAAACAAATTTTATCCTTCAAATTGCCCTGAATCCCTCAATTATTACATGACAGTATGTTTACAATGTAAAAAGAAGACTATTTTATTGATGTAATATCTCAACTAATCTAATTTGAGTATCAGGGAAACAGTGCTGTAGGAAAAGATTTTGGTGTCCAAAGCTGGCAATCACTCCTTAATCATCATATTAAGAAGGTCAAAGGAGATCCAACAAACTCGTCTCCCACTCTGTACATATCAGTCATGGCTTAAAAGCACATAATCACCTTACACACACACATGTAGTGTTTCTTTTTAGTCAATATTCTTGCTGTTACTTTATCTATAACCTGTATATTACATATTTTCTATAGAATGCAGTACTTTTAGATGAAATGACATGGCTAAATTGGAGGAACATATGGATTCACAGAACATCCAATTTTATGTATATATTCATATCACATCAAGCTATGTAGTGAGATGCAGTTGATGGATGATTAGACCACTTCATTATATCTCTAGGATACTTGAAAACACAAAGCTTTGAGTTAACAAAATGAACACATTCATAGGTTTTTCTTCAGTATGTTTCATTCATGAAAGTGAAGTCTATAGAAATTTCCAAAGGCTTCATCACAGTGAATATATTCATATTTTTTTTCTCTTGAGTATGATTTCTTTTATGGCTTTGAAAATTTGTGACATGCAAAGGCTTTACTAATTATATTCATATCTTTTCACTCCAGTATGAAATCTTTCATGCCTTCAGAGATGACATCAATGTTCAGAGGCTTTACCACACTGCTTATATTCTTAGGGTTTCTCTCCAGTATGTGTTCTTTTATGTACTTGAAGACTACTGGATTGTGAAAAGGATTTACCACGTTGATTACCTTCATAATGTTTCTGTCCAGTATGAAGTCTTTCATGCCTCTGGAGATTGCTACAACGTACAAAGGCTTTACCACATTGATTACATTCATAGGGTTTCTCTCCAGTATGTGTTATTTTATGCGTCTGGAGATGTCCATATTGTGAAAAGGCTTTCCCACACTGATTACATTTGTAGGGTTTCTCTCCACTATGTGTTCTTTTATGTATTTGAAGACTACTGGGGTTTGAAAAGGCTTTACCACACTGAATACATTCACAGGGTTTCTTTGCAGTATGAATACTTTCATGTCTCTGGAGACCACTACAAAATGCAAAGGCTTTACCACATTGATTACATTCATACGATTTCTCTCTAGTATGTGTTCTTTTATGCTTTTTGAGATTTCCGTGTTGTGAGAAGGCTTTCCCACACTGATTACATTCATAGGGTTTGGCTCCAGTATGAATCCTTTCATGTCTCTGGAGGTTGCACCAACGTGCAAAGGCTTTACCACATTGATTACATTCATGGGGTTTCTCTCCAGTATGTATTCTTTTATGCGTTTGGAGATGTCCATGTTGAGAAAAGACTTTCCCACACTGATTACATTCGTAGGGTTTGGCTCCAGTATGTATTCTTTCATGCTTTTGTAGATTACTGAGTTGTGAAAAGGCTTTACCACAATGAATACATCCATAGGGTTTCACTCCAGTATGAAGTCTTTTATGCCTCTGGAGACTGTTACAATGTGCAAAGGCTTCACCACATTCATTACATTCATAGGGTTTCTCTCCAGTATGTATTCTTTTATGCTCTTGGAGATTTCCTTTTTTTGAAAAGGCTTTTCCACACTGATTACATTCATAGGGTTTCTCTCCAGTATGTGTTCTTTTATGTACTTGGAGACTACTGAGGTGTGAAAAGGCTTTCCCACACTGATTACATTCATAGGGTTTCTCTCCAGTATGTGTTCTTTTATGCGTCTGGAGATGTCCATATTGTGAAAAGGCTTTCCCACACTGATTACATTCATAGGGTTTCTCTCCAGTATGTGTTCTTTTATGCAGGTGGAGACTACTGGGTTGTGAAAAGGTTTTCCCACACTGATTACATTCATAAGGTTTCTCTCCAGTATGGGTTCTTTTATGTAGTTGCAGACTACTGGGATTGGAAAAGGCTTTACCACACTGTTTACATACATAGGGTTTCTC
This sequence comes from Meriones unguiculatus, assembly GCF_030254825.1. Taxonomy (NCBI): domain Eukaryota; kingdom Metazoa; phylum Chordata; class Mammalia; order Rodentia; family Muridae; genus Meriones; species Meriones unguiculatus. Next base: position 131,111 of record NW_026843684.1, read on the forward strand.
ATGAACATGTATTCTTTTCTTTCTGCAAAGAAAATTCAGATATGTGTAAGCTTTACCCTATTCATTACTCTGATGAATTTTTAAATGATTTATTTACTTATTATTATTTACTTATTATACTGTGTTCTGCCTGCATGCTACATGAGGACACCATATCTTAGTATAGATAATTATGAGCCACCATGTGGTTGGCTGAGAAATTAACTCAGGATCTTTAGAAGAACAGCCAGTGCTCTTAACCTCTGAGCCATCTCTCCAGCCACTGATGAATCTTTATGTCAATGTAAATTAAGTTTGCAGTTCGCTTTAATCTTAAAATGAAGTTACATCTTAACCTTTTATCACTTTCTTTACACTCATAGTTTCCCTCTTTATTGTCGGTTTCTATAACTTACAAGATACCTTTGATGGTAAGAAACTTCATTACATGGATCACTGGTAGCATCATTTTTCTATAAGTGGTTTTTCACATATTTAAAGACCTAGAAGGAGTCAGCTTTACCCCAAGGACTGTATTCATAAATTTTCCTATAGTTGTAATCACACTGCATTTATAAATTAACCAAAATAAACACAGTAATTTCCACAGGGCCAGTTATCACAGGGAATTTCTGTAACGTGATTTCTTTGGACAGCATAGGGTACATGTATCTCTCATGAGAAGAGAGAGGAAATGAAGCTCCCTTAAGGGGCACTACATGGAAAGCAGAGGGAGTTTTACTGGGTTGGTAATAGAAAGACAGGTTGGAGAGAGAGAACTAAGGTCAAGATCAAATGAGCCAGAGAATAAAAAAGAGCCCGAAGATTAGAAAAGACTGATGGAGTTAAGTATGAGACTAAAGAAAGCAATTTACAGGACAGTAGAAAAGCCAGATGTAATAAGTAAAGTAGGAGAGAATTTTGAGCCAGAACAGCTGAATTGAATCAGCCATCCATGAGCTCAGAAAGAACAAGAGAGGGTGTACATATGAAGCAGTCATTCTAGGAAGCAGAAAATCTTCTAGGCCTAAGATAGATTGTATGGTACCTAGCAACTGCCCTGTCCATGCCTACGGTAGCAGACAGAGAGGCAGTAATCTTCGGAGACCATAATTTCGAGATTGAATAAAAGTCGTTTTTACTTTAATATCTGTTTACCAAGGTTTTCACTCTCCTTTTTTGCATTGAAATGCCCAGGAAACAAACAATATACCTGACAGTGAGGAACATGGATTTGGGATAATTTGATGTTCCTTAATATTCTTAAAATGGTATTCGTTTTTCCACTGTTGTTTTTCTTTAAAACCTCTGGGACACATACAAATTTCTTCACAGGGCTGGTGAGATGACTCGGAGGTTAAAAGCAGTGGCTGTTCTTCCTGAGGTCCTGAGTTCAATTCGCAAAAACCTCAACATGGCCCACAATCATCTATAATGAGATCCCATGCCCTCTTCTGGTGTGCAGGTATACATGCAGGCAGAATAATATATAAATAATGAACAAATAAATCATCTTTAAATATTTTTTCCTGGCATATTTATATAAGCTTCCAAGAGATCATTACCTTCCATATCTTCTAAAAAGTTGATAATGTTCTTCAATTTTATGCTCTTCCCAATTGTAGCCTGAAATATGTACCAAAAAGTGAATCATTGATTATTAAAAATTAAGCAAAATATAAGTTACTCTCTTCAGTAAACTTTAGAAACATGCCTGATTTATTCTTTCTTATTCCAAGTGAACTTATATAAGAGCATTAATAAGAACAGTCCACAATAACAACAGATGTCCCTTTTACCTTAATAGCGAAAGAAAATTCACTGTCTTACCTATAGCTGTAAGGTGCTGGCAGGTCTCCAGCATCACATCTTTGTAGAGACTCTTCTGGGAAGGATCCAGCATGGCCCACTCTTCCTGAGTGAAGTTCACATCCACATCGTCATAGGTTACCGAACTCTAAAGGATCCCGACATGAGTATAACAGAAAGCACAATAGTTGACAACAGTATAAATGTATACTTTATTGATAATATATTCATATAATTCTGGTGCTTCCCTGATATGTCCTGGCACAGAGGTTTCAATGAATTCACCAAGCCATTTTAGAAGGAAAGTAATTGAGGAGGTTCACCTCATTTCTGCACCCTTTGTATAGAATACAGCCTTACAAGAAAAATGCCAATTAACAGATATAAAGAAAGCAAAACAAGGAAGTCAATGAACACTACACACCACAGATCACAGAAACTGTATGCACAATTACTAACTAAAAATTATGGGCAAACAGGAAGCATTGGCTCATGATTTTAATTCCAGCACTCAGGAAGCAAAGGTATGTATTATCTCATTGAGTCAGAGGCCAGCACAGCCTCTGAAACAAGTTTCCTGACATGGAGAAGTACATTTAAGACCTGTATTCACAGCAAAAATCAATCATATAAGAAAGATACAAAGAACTCAACAGTTTTTCTTAAGATCCTACAAAAAAATTATATTTTCACTACAGTTCTGTATCTACTAGGAACCAGAAGTGGCCCAGTTTAAACTATAATATTAATGAGACCTTACTAAAAGGGAATTCATCCTCAAATATGTACAAATGGACAGATGAAAACATTAGACCTGGAATAGTTGGTAGTAAATGAGCAACATAAGGCAGTTGAGGTGGCTCAGCTTGTTGCAACCTCTTGTTGGTGTTGCAAATAACTGGGCTCAATTATCAGTGCTTACATGGAGGCTCACAACTATCCATAACTCCAAATTCAGGAGATCTGAGGTCATCTCTGACTATTGTGAGAACCAGTACACAAGAGGTGCATAGTCACACATACAGGCAAAATACTACTCATATTCACTTATTTAAAGTAATCAACACAAACACAAGAGGCAGGAAAAATGTCACACACCTGTAATCCAATGACTCAGAAGCCTCAGGCAGTAACAATGTCATGAATACATGACATCCTGAGAAATAGAATATACTCTCTGCCGAATACCAAAATTCAAGTGTTGCTAAATAAGTGAGTACTGAACAGCATTTTTACCCTTTCATACAACTGTAAACAACACCATTAATATAATGTATTTTCAAAATAAGCGTTCGGTATCTTCAATTTGCAGCATAAATCAATACTTTCCAAATCAAGTTCCTAACAACTTAGAACAAGAAAGCTGATTTCAAAACTATGTGATATGTGAAATAGAATACAGGTAGGAACAATATGACTTCTGTACTTACCATGAAGCTAAAACTACCACAAAGTGCATATTTGTGAAGAAAAAAAAACCAGATATAAAAAAAAAAGACAAAACAATTATACTTAATTTTTATCAAAATTCCTAAGGAAAATAAGCCAGGAAAAATGTGAACTTGACCAATGTTACCTATGATTGCATGTGATTAAAAATGAAACAAACACAGAGGTTACCACTCCTACAAAAACACCCAAGCAGACAGTTTGTAGACAGTTTTTAGACAGAAGTTTGTAGACAGAAGCACCATGTTTGAAAGCAATGTTTAATTGAGTGGCAGAAAGAGTGTCCAATCAGGGAAAAAGACTTGACAGAATAGGTTAAGCCCAACTTTCAGGAGAGGAAAGAGGAAAGTGAAGCTATTTCAGGGGCAATGCATAGAGACAGAAAGTCATTTTACAGAGATGTTTCCACAGAGAGGTTCACTGAGAGAACAAGCTAGTCAACAGTGAAGACAGAAAGAGCCAGAGACTGAGAAGGAGCCTGAAGATTAGAGCAGATTGCTGGAGTTAGTTTGAGGCCAAGAAAAACAACTCAAAGACTGAGAGAGAAACCAGATTGAATCACTAAGCATAGAGAGGAGTCTGAGCCAGAGCAGCTCAAATGAACAAGTCAGCCAGAACTCAGAAGGAAGTAGAATGTGTGAGTTTATTAAGCAGTAAGCCTCAGGGGCTGAAAACATTCCAGGCCTAGATTACAGTATATAGAAGCTAGATGCATCCAGGACTAGATCTAGGTCAGCAGGAGATGGTACTAAGCCTCAAAGACAACTAAAACAGGAGAATAAAAGTCCCTTTTACAGGCCAGTGATGCAGTCTCCTCCTCTCCAGGAAATCCCCAGTCACAGAGGCTGACGGGGCAAGGGCCTCTTTCCAGTTCACCATATGCAGTCTGGCTCACATTCTATCCCACTGCTAACACGTGTGACTCAGGTAGCTCAGCATTCCTAACGCCAGGACAAAGGACCTCACAAGAAGCTGATGGCTGCGGGTTCTCACCAAGCCCGGGAGAGACCAACCACACCAGCTCCTGCTCTTCAACCTCCAGCACCACCACCACCTTGGGGTGGCGGCCACACACTCACCATGTCGCCACTTTAGAACGCGCTTGAAATCCCCTCACAGGACTCAGCAGCTGAGCTCAGACAACAGCACGCCAAACATTCCACACACCTCAGCTACCGATCTGAAACTGCAACATGGCGCCCGGAAGAACCCGCCTCTTCCTCTGAGTACAGGCCTCGTCTGGAAGTCCTGATTGGCCAGTGAGTCTTGAGCGACAGGAGCACTTCCCCTAGGATCACCGTGTACTGAAGAGACAAAGCATTGTGCTTCCTGGCCCAGGAGGGATGAATGCCTCTTTACTAATTACAAAAGTAATAAGGGCCTGGCTTAGGGAGGAACCCTACCCTGGAGAAGCCTATGCTCCAGGCAGGGACCTTGGATCCATGACTTGGGCCACACCTTTTCTTGATCTGCAGAGATTTGTGTTTCAGCAGACTTGTGCCTGTTGTCTAATAGCCTACCCTTCTGTCTTCCAGCACTCAAGAGGCACTTCCTCTCCTCCTCCTGGAATCAAGGTGGATAGTTTGAACAATTCAATATTCAACTTGCAGTGGAGTGAACAATCTGTCCACCGGAGAAAGGTCACCAAGGATATCAACAGTTAATGAGCAATTGATTTTAGGAAACCTAATGAGATTGTTCTGTCACTTCACATTGGGGTCAGCTAAACTGCAGCTACTTTTCACCTGGTAGATATGAGAAAACCCTGGCAGAAAAGCAGGAAACAGGTGATACACAATTTGGAGCAGGCATGTCTTCCTCTGTGGATTCTGGAATAAAAATAAATGAAAAAACACAGTGGTATCAGCAAAGGCAGTGCAGATGAACACAGCAGATAGAATGACTCTCTCTATGGACGTAGAAAGGAGATCTTTTAAGAATGGTCGGCAGGCTCTTCTATAACTAGTCCAACAATGCCTGTTAGCAAAGGGGAAGTTGAAGAATCCAGTAGCTCTGCTCAGACCATATGGCAGGTTTTCTCAGCTGGTCTTTAGTAGATACCAGAATTCCAAAGAAGTAGGCTACTTTGTGTATGTTTCCAAGATCACAGTGTGTTTTTACAGGATCAAAACTCATGGAAAGGTGAGTTCACCTCTCCTAAGGCACAAGGACCTGTGGGATGCATGGGTTAGATGTGCAATATAATACTCGCTTTTCTTTATAAAAGCATGTTAGTTCGGCCTGGATACAGGAGGAGAAGATTCCTATGGTTGGGGTAGTTAGACAAGGAACAAAGGAAAGTATTCCATTGTCTCAACCAGAGACTGTGGAGTGCAAATATCTTAGCACAGGAACTGCAACTGTGGAAGCAAAGCCTTTTCCTTCAGGGAGTGTACCTCCTCAGTCCTTAGGCACAAGAGGTTTCTTGACCCCACTGTGCTGTGATTGACTATGCTGTGGGCTGAGATCTGATGGATCTGTGACCTTCTATATACACTGGAATTTAATACTCTTGGAAACACACTTTCTAAAATAGTTTATCCTCAGTAAAATATTGGCAGTTTGTGTGTGTGTATGTGTCCCTTTTCCTCAGGAAAGCATTGTCTTATGGCATTGGAGACAGTCAAAATTAACCACGCCAAGACACTGCCATTGACTGCAGAGCTGATCTAAATGTTGCCATCATTTTCTGTGGGGACTGGTAGGGAGGGAAACTACAGATAATGACACACACTCAGAGGATAGAGACTTGAACCAAAGTCTGAAGCCTGGATTGAAACCTAAATTGGGAGCCTTGCAGTGCTCAATCTCTCCCAGGTCAGGGTAGGGGAGGTGAGATGAAGGAAGCCTGTCACACAGCAAGAGAGGAGTTGGCTGCCCTGTGCTAACAGGAAATGATTTCTCTTTTCAGTTTATTTGTTTCTACTTTCTTTTTCTCTACAGTTATCTCTACCTTGGTGGCTCACCCATATTGGTTTGCATTTTGCTCAATATCTTTTTATGAGATTTCTTGCACCCAAATATCATATCAAACACATGTCTCAAACCTGAGATGACCCAATTAACAAAGCATTACTTTTAGGTTCTCCACAGCATTTCTTAATTTTAGTGTATGCACAGATGGTTCTTATTGCCCTGGTAATTTCCATGGACCACAGTCACTGTAATGTCTAGAGACCTGCACCCTAAGGGTTCTTTTACTGAGCTGGAATATTGTCAAGGTACAAGGCCATTAAAGAAGCTGGTGGGAGGCATTTATCTTCAGAGGATGATTCAGGTGGTTCCTTAACTGACTTACCTTCTGAGACTAAAATATGAATTGCTACAAATAATTGCCCAGACAAGACTACCTTTTTTCTTCATCAGGAGGATGTGCTTGTTAAAAGGGAACTTACAAAGTTGGGAGAAGAACAGTTCCTCAATAGCAGATACACTTGGATTTATCCTAAGGAATGTGGTGGTGACTGAGTTTTTTCTCCAAATTTTGTGGTCAGAGCTCACAATCTCCTTCACAATGTGAGTATGAAAGGAACTGGTGCATATGGAAAGAAGAAGGAAGGGGAAGGAAGACACTGCTCCAGGGAAAGAAAGTTCACTGATCCTCATCATCAAACACCTAGAATTCAGACATGTTCCTGGGAAGGAAGACTATGATGCTGGATGAAGGACATGTTGAGATGCCAATTCCGTATGTTAAATACAAGTTTTACACTCTTTGAAAGAACAGACTTATGGTTGATATTTCTTTTTATGTTTATTTTTAATTTTTATATTCATTTTACATCCCAATCACAGTCCTTTCCCTCCTCTCCTTCCTGTGGCTCCTTCTCACCCTATTTGTCCTTCCCCTTGTCCTCAAAAAAGGGAGCCCCTTTCCACCAATGATACATCAATTCATATCAAGACTGAACTCCTCCTCATCCTCAGGCCAGGCAAAGCAGCCTGGTAAATATAAAGTAGTCAAAATCAGGCAACTCAGTCTATGTTATGGACACCACTTATTTCTTACAAGCATATGTGTGGCTGCATCTGTAGAAACAGAGATTAACTGGAGAAGCATAGCAGGCTATTCTGCTCTGCCCCATGTCTGGAGAAAACTCTAGAGATGGATGCCTCTCTATCTGGAAAAAAAATCTCAGTTCCTGGGGAGTCAGTAACCCATTTCTTGGCATATCTGTGTTTTTCAATTGTTGCTGTATTAGCTTGTGGTTTTCCTACTGAGATGATTGAGATGGCTAATACACTGGTTTTAAATTGTTAAAAATTCTTATACCTTGTCTGTGTGTGCTCATTGGCTTTAGCTATCAATGTAACATAGCTTAGCATGATCTGAGGGAGTACTAACTGGGGGTTCCCCAGATGACAACCACTTGTGGCTATGTTTGTGGGTGAATACAGTTGTTGTGAATTGAATGGCAAACCCCAGGCACTGATGGTCAAAATTTATCTCAGCATGTGGCCTGGGCTGGTTAAGAAAACATACAGAGAAGTAGACAGTGACCTTGTAAAAGAACATAGCAGCAAACAGTGTTCCACCATAATCCATGCCTTCATTTGATAGCCTGAGTTTCTTTTTTGAGCTCCCTCAATGTTTGGGGCCTGACAGCATCAGCCAAAGAAGCCGACTTATCACCTGAGTCATTTTCAGTTAGTGGAGTTAATGACAGAAACAGAGAAGAAAGGAAGAACAAAATTTGTACCTTCAAAATATGCTTGTCATTGTCAGAATATCTGAATATTGTTGTTTTTACCAATATGCAATATATAAGAAATCTAGATATCAAAAGCCACTTTATGCTTAACATGGAGCTTAATTTTGCATTCCAGGAAGTACTGAAAGAAGAGTATGGTGAGAGAAATACAGGCCATGGAGATCAAGGTAAGGAGGATTCAGTGGAAAATAGACTCTGTGAAAATTTGGCTAGAGGTTACATGATGATTTGAATGATGATGGCCCAGACTGCTTATGTAATTGAAAGCTTGTTGCTCAGCTAATGGAACTGACTGAGGAAATTTAAAGAGATAATGGAATAATTGGATGGGGATGTCTAAGTGTGACCCCATTTCAAAAAGAATGACACCTTGTGAAAGAGGTGTCACCACACAATCTTCTATTTTCTGAGTTATGGGGCCAGTTGAGGACACTGTGCTGGTGGAGTTCATGGAGATGTGTGCATGTGTGAATGTGTATTTGTGTGTGTGCGAGACATAGAGAGAACAAGAGAACAAGCACCCAAAGGGCCTGGGACTGTGTTGAGCCCCTAGGATGATGTATGTGTTACAGGTATGTAAGTGCCCCCAGTCTGTGTGTGAATCCCTCAGTCAAAAGAAATGGGAGGCTGTGTCCATGGAAGATTGGATTCAGCATTATCTTTTGTGAAGTTCTGAGTGAGTTTTCCTAAACAACAAGCCATATTCTTAGCCCTAAAAAAGCCACTTCTTATAGTTTTGTATGTCTTTCATTTATTTGGATGTTTTGCATGCATGTGTCCGTGTGTCATACTTGGACAGACCAAGGAGGACATCAGATCCTTTTGGGATTCATTTACAGGGTATGCGTAGCTAGCCTGTGATTCCTGCAATGGAACCTGTCTTCTATAACAACACCCAGTGCTAGTAACTCCCATGCCCTCTATAGCCAATTTTTCTTTAAAGTTAATTTTACAGATGTTTATTAAAATATATTATATCATTTCCCCTGTTCTTGTCCTTTCTCCATCCTATTCCAAATTCTTTCCTTTCAATGTCTTAAAAAAGAATGTGTGAAAAAGTATGGACTGATATACATAAAAAAAAAACTTACTGAGTCCATTTATATGGTTTGTGTGGGTAAGGGTTTGTGTGCTTAACCCTTTATATAGAATATATTAATATGGAACTCATCACTGCCTGAGACCAATTCTCCCAATTCCAAGAGTGTTCTAATCTTCGATGCCCAAAATGAGTCTGACTCTGAAGTGACCTGACCTGTCTTGGAGAGGAAAGATTAGCAAGCAAGGGGTGGCAAATTCTTTATGTAACACATGGTGCTGGCATAGCCTTGAAGTTCTGGAGCTGTAGGGAGGACTATGCACATTGATCTTAGCCAGTCTCCCTTTGTTCTGTGGACGAACCATTATATCATTGACCTAGGATGTTTCCATGGATGACATGTTGCTGGCATGACCTGGGTGTTCTGGAACTGTAGGGAGGACTATGGACATTGATCTTAGCCAATCATTCTCCCTTTCTTTTGTGGACCTTTGACCTAGGATGTTTTCTTGGATTACTTTGACATCTTGAAGTTCTTGCCTCCTCTTTCTGAACACCCTGACTACAGGCCTGTGTTACCATGCCTGGCTTAGCTGGTTTTAACCTCCGTGATTTAATAGAATGTTGGGATGTGTCTAATAAATAGTTACACTTAACTATATGGAGAACTTACTTATGTCTATGAGGCTGGTTTTCACTATCTGTTTCATAACGATAGAACTCCAATCTACTATGATGAGTATTATAAACTTAATGTTAAAGAAAAACAATTTTCTTTAAAATTAAAAAAGAAGATTTCAAGACAATCAACTGTAATTGAAGAACACTTTCTTTCTATTACTGTAGTTAGGACCAGAGCCTGTTTCCTAATTACCATCACTATTTGGACTCAGTGACTCACTCTCAATAATCTCATTGAAAGAACTATGTGATTGAGGTAGACAATGCCTAAAAATCCTGTAGACACTAGGAAGGCAAGGTAAGCAGATCTAGTATGTACACTAAGTTCCAGGAGAGCCTGAGAATCATACTGAGACTATTCGTTCAAATAAAAAAGAGAGAGAGAGAGTACAAGGTTTGAAAATAAAATTAGTTTTAATTATTTATTTATCACAATTTATTCATTTTGTATCCTGGCTGTATCCCTTTCCATCTCCACTTATTCCCACCTACCCTCTCCATTTTCCACTGTGAACCTTCCCTAGTCCTCTGATAGTGGGCTAAGGAAAAAAGAGAACATAATGGTTAAAACAGAAATTATTAATTAAAACAGGAAACATATTAACATATTTATTCAGCGTGATTAATTTCAACCATTGATGAATACATAGGTTATACTTTATCTTTCTTCCCACAGGTGAAATTTGCTAATTGAATACATGATAAAACACTTAAATGCAGGCTGTTGAAAACAGTTCACAGAGGGTTCTCACTCCTTAAGGAACAGGGCCATGGAATCTCCCATGCAGGAGATATAATTGTGGGCAATGGGAAGTGTATGTAGACAGAGGGAGAGAGAACAGAGAGAAAAAAAAAGGAAGAGAAGAAACACATAAAGAAAGAGGAAGAGAAGAAAAACATATAGAAGAAAACAAAAAAATCTGGCTCTACAGGGAAGAGTCTCTGGGAGAAGGCAAGCGCATTCTATTGGACTGGAAAGTTAAGGGTAGTGGTAGTGTATGTCAATCATGCCCTTTAGAAGGTAGGGACGGAGGGATGCTGTCAAAGAGGCACCTCAGCAGCTTGTGATGCGTGTGAAGCATAACATATGATAAGTAAATCATCCTTTAGGTTTAATAAGTTTACATAGAAGGCCAGAGATGCACAAAACTAAGTAATCTCACCAGGCCAAATATTAAAACTTGCCATCTGTAAATTCTTCCCCCATTCTCAGCTTATTTCTTTCCTGCAAGATATTCACATGACATAATGTTATTGAGCAGAAAATATCTCATCTAGGGGAATAGGTCTATTCAACAATGACGTTCCATAGTAGAATAGAATTACATGGAGTCCATTGATTTATTAGACCTAAGGGAGATAGAGGTATGTTTATTCAGAATATTGTTATTCCTGCCAGGTAGAGATGTTACAGGGATGACAGAGTTACTCCTGAGGAGATTTGAAGTCCAATTCGAGACCACCAAGTGGCAGCCTGCATGGTATTCTGACTGACATGTACACTTACCTGAGAAGACAAGGAAAGAGTGGAAGAACTGGAGAATTGACCCACCACATCTGAGTAGAAACAGAGAATACAATAGAAGGCAGCTTGTCCTTAGGTACAACCCAAGAATTAATTGCTTTGATTAATTCCTGGGACTTTAATCCTTTCTTTAACATCCAAATCTCCTTCCCTTATAGTTCCTCAAGGATCCACAGGTCTCTGTAAATTCCTGATTTCTCCAGCCTTCTATTGACATCTGTTTGAATCTCAGGATCCCCTGTCAACAATCTCCACAACATCTGGAGTCTTCACCACTCAGGGCTCCTAAATGAATGTTTGCATGCATCAGGGAAGCAGAATACAATTCACTTCTGAAAAGTTGGTCTTCATGCTTTCAAGTTCTTTTTCTCTCTTTCAGTTAGGCATAATCTCAAGAAGGGGTACACCTGACACGTCCTTTTGGACTCCCATTGCTGCGTATGTGTGATTAACTCAGATTGTGCCTTTGGTCACATTGTCAAGCACTTTTTAAACAAGTGTACTGTCAGTTTCTGTCCTGATCACTTTTTGATAGTTCCATATTTTTGTGAAGATATTGGATTAGAAACTTCTTTCAGCATGCAGCCTAAGTTACTTTTTATGCTATCAATCTTCTCTTTCTTCTCGGTCATCAGGGCTGAGTTAAAGATGAACTTCGAATTAACCTTTCACACCTAAAAATGCTACTCTTGACATGATTATGGGGCTAAATACATGGCTCAGCACCTAGGAGAACTGGCTACACACTCTCATTTTCAAACAAATTTTATCATTCAAACTGTCCTGAATCCCTCAACTATTACATGACAATATGTTTCCAATGTAAAAAGAAGACAATATTTTATTGATGTAATATCTCAACAAATCTTATTTGAGCATCAGGGAAACAGAGCTGTAGAAAAGGTTTTTGGTGTCCAAAGCTGGCAATCAGTCTTCAATCATCATATTAAGAAGGCCAAAGGAGATCCAACAAACTTGTCTCCCACTCTGAACATATCAGGTATGGCTTAAAACCCCATAATCACCTTACACACACACCAGAAATATTTCTTTTTAAGTCAATATCCTTGTTGTTACTATATCTATAACCTTTATATTACATACTTCCTATACAATGCAGAACTTTAAGATGAAAGGACATGGATAATTCGGAGGAACATATAGATTCACAGAATCCAATCTTATGTATATATTCATATCACATCAAGCTATGTAGTGAGATGCAGTTGATGGATGATTAAACTACTTCATTACATCTTCAGGATACTTGATATCACAAAGCTTTGAGTTAACAAAATGAACACATACATAGGGTTTCTCTTCAGTATGTTTCATTCATGAAAGTGAAGCCTATAGAAATTTACAAAGTCTTCATCACAGTGAATGTATTCATAAGGTTTTCTCTTGAGTATGATTTCTTTTATGGCTTTGAAAAAATGTGACATGCAAAGGCTTTACTAGTTATAGTCATAGGGTTTATTTCTAGTATGAAACCTTTCATGCCTTCAGAGATCACATCAATGTTCAGAGGCTTTACCACACTGATTACATTCTTAGGGGTTCTCTCCAGTATGTGTTCTTTTATGTACTTGAAGACTACTGAATTGTGAAAAGGCTTTACCACTTTGATTACATTCATAATGTTTCTCTCCAGTATGAATCCTTTCATGCCTCTGGAGGTATCAGCAAAATGCAAAGGCTTTACCTCATTGATTACATTCACAGGGTTTCTCCCCAGTATGTATTCTTTTATGCTTTTTCAGATTTCCGTGTCGTGAAAAGGCTTTCCCACACTGATTACATTCATAGGATTTCTCTCCACTATGTGTTCTTTTATGTTTTTTGAGACTACCGGTTTCTGAAAAGGCTTTGCCACATTGATTACATTCGTAGGGTTTCTCTCCACTATGTGTTCTTTTATGTCTCTGGAGACTGTTGCAACGTGCAAAGGCTTTACGACATTGATTACATTCATAGCATTTCTCTCCACTATGTGTTCTTTTATGTAGTTTGAGAGTACAGGTTTCTGAAAAGGCTTTACCACACGGATTACATTCGTAGGGTTTCTCTCCAGTATGTGTTCTTTTATGTATTTGGAGACTGTTACAATGTGCAAAGGCTTTACCACATTGATTACATTCATAGGGCTTCTCTCCACTATGTGTTCTTTTATGTAGTTTGAGAGTACCAGTTACTGAAAAGGCTTTACCACATTGATTACATTCATAGGGTTTCTCTCCAGTATGTGTTCTTTCATGCCTCTGGAGATGTCCGTGTTGTGAAAAGGCTTTTCCACACTGATTACATTTGTATGGTTTCTCTCCAGTATGTGTTCTTTTATGCAGTTGGAGACTACTGGATAGGGAAAAGGCTTTACCACACTGTTTACATTCATAGGGTTTCTCATAAATATGTATTCTTTTCTTTCTGCAAAGATAATTCAGATATGTGTAAGCTTTACCATATTCATTACCCTCATTTTTTTTAAAGATTTATTTACTTAATATTTATACTGTGTTCTGCCTACATGCTAGATGAGGACACAGGATCTTAGTATAGATAGTTACATGCCACCATGTGGTTGGCTGAAAAATGAACTCAGGACCTTTGGAAGAACAGCCAGTGCTCTTAACCTCTGAACCATCTCTCCAGCCACTGATGAATCTTTATGTCAGTGTAAATTATGTTTGCAATTTGGTTTAATCATAAACTGAAGTTACATCTTAACCTCATCACTTTCTTTACATTCATAGTTTCCCCCTTGATTGTGGGTTTCTGTACCTTACATGATAACTTTGATGGTAAGATACTTCATTACATGGCTCACTGACAGCATCATTTTTCTGTAAGTGGTTTTTCATATTAAAAAGAACTAGAAGGAGTCAGCTTTAACACAGGGACTGTAGTCATAAATTTTCCTATAGTTGTAATCACACTGCATTTATAAAGGGAACCAAAATAAACACAACAATTTCAACAGGGCCAGTAATCATAGCAGTTTTCTGTAATGTGATTTCTTTGGCTATATTTTCATTGAGCTTGGAAATCTAATTAAGTATATTAGTTTGATTTTTAACAGTCCTCTCTTTTGAGTAGACTTTCTGAAGGTGATAGGAGTTCATAATTCATTCGTTATTAATCATGAATGGATGAATGAACACATGAAAAAATATAAATTTATAGTGTTGTCACTTTCATGCTTTCTACTGTACACATGTACAGGATAGTTTAGAATGCAATAGTCTGTGATGATGTGTATCTGGAAAAACCCAATCAGGAAAAGTGGGCATTGCTGGATACTTCCCAAAAGCATCTCTACACAGATGTAATGATGGAGATCTACAAGATCATCACTTCTATTGAGGAGACAATAAATACTCTTTAACAATTCTCTGCATAGTGGAGGGAATTTTATGAATGAATGGAAGATAACAAGGGGAGGACAGAAGCTTCACAAGGAGAACAATTGAATCAATATATTTGGGCACAGGGGTATTTTCTAAGACTAATACTTCAACCAAGGATAATTCACATATATAACCCCTGCTCAGATATAGCCCATGGCAGCTCAGGGTCCAAGTGAAATTCCCTAGGAATAGGAACAGGAACTGTCTCTGATATGAACTCAGTCACTAGCTCTTTGACCAACCCTTGCTGCAGGCAGAACAGCCTTGGCAGGCCACAAAGGAGGACTATGTAGCCTGTCCTGAAGCAACCTGGGAAGCTAGTGTCAGACTGAAGGGGAGGAGGGTCTGAAATATCAGTGAACTTGAGGAGGGGCTTGAGAGGATATGAGGAAGGGAGGGAGAATTGGGAGGTAATGGGGTACAGCTGGGATATAATGTGAATAAAATGTAATTAATATTAAAATATAAATTAAAAGGAAGAACAACAAATGAAATATTTCCACATAAACACATTTTTCCTTTTTGTTCTTCAAAAACATGTGCCATTGGGATTATGGTTCCTCCACAACAGTATTCTTGACCCTCATAATTTCCATCTGATTAAACCACGAAACTTTACTTCAAGTATTTGAGTAACATAACCTTTGCTATGGAATATTTGCTCATAAGTAGGTTTTGTACACAGAATTATCACCTATTTAATGAGTATGCTGTTTACAATATGAGTGGCGAGAGTCTCAACAGATAGGGATTTCTAAAGAACATCTGCAACGTGGATATGATTAATGATTTATCATTTGTAGAGGAATTTTAATTTAGAACATGGCTGCTCTGGCAAAAGACCCCATCCAAATACCTTCTATGTCAATGTGATCTGGCTAGAATACAAACATGCCTTTAATCCAGGAGACAGAGGCAAGCAGATCTGATTTCAATGCCAGCATGGTATAGAGCAATGTCCAGTAAAGAAAAGCTTGGATTCAGGCATGGTGGTACATGCTTTTAATCCCAAACTATGGGTGTAAAAATAGCAGGTAGAAGGAAGCACCCATATTTGAAAATGCTGTCTCATTCAGTGGCAGCAAAGATGACATATTCAGAGAAATAATTGACTGCATAGGATACATGTATCTCTCATGAGAAAAGAGAGGAAATGAATCTCCCAAAAGTGGTGCTACCTGGAGAGAGAAGGGAGTTTTACTGGGCAGTAATAGGCAGGTTGGAGAGAGAAAACTAAGGTGAAGATCAAATGAGCCATAGGATAAAAAAGAGCCTGAAGATTAGAAAAGACTGATGGACTTAAGTTTGAGACTAAACAAAGCAATTTAGAGTTCAGGACAAAAGCCAGTTTAAGCAGTAATTCTCAAGGACAGAAAATCTAGGCCAAAGAAAGAGTGTATGGAACCTAGAAGCTACCCTGCCCAGACATAGGGTAGCAGACAGAGGGGCAGTAATTTTCAGAGATCATAATTTCTAGATTGAGTAAATGTCATTTGTACACCAATATCTATTTAGCAAGGGTTTCACTGTCTTTTTTTGCATTGAAATGCCTGGCAAACATAAATAATATAATATACCTAACAGTGCGGAACATGGGTTTGGGAGAATTTAATGTTCCTTACCACTCTTAAAGTGGTGTTTGATTTTCCACTGTTGGTTTTCTTTAAAATTTCTGGGACACATTAAAATGTTTTCGCCTCTGAGATGGCAAGCTGGCTCAGACATTAAGAGCACTGGCTGTTCCTACAGAGCTCCTGAGTTCAATTCCCAGCAAACACAAGGTGGCTCACAACCATGTATAATGAGATCCTGTGCCCTCTTCTGTTGTGCAGGTTGAATAATGTATAAATAATGGATAAATTAATCATCTTAAAAATTTCTCTATAGGCATATTTATAGAAGCTTCCATGAGTAATTACCTTCCATATCTAGTAAATAGTCGATAATGTTCTTCAGTATTATGCTCTTCCCAATTGTAGCCTGAAATATGGACCAAAAAGTCAATGAGAGAGGATTAAAAATTAGGCAAAATTTAAGTTTCTATATTCAGTGAACCTTAGAAACATGCCTGAATTTTTCTTCCTAATTCCAAGTGAACTTATATAAGAACATCAATAAGAAAAGTCAACAGCAACAACAGTTGTCTCCTTTACCTGAATAGAGAAAGAAAATTCACTGTCTTACCTATAGCTGTAAGGTGCTTGTAGGTGTCTATCATCACATCTTTGTAGAGAATCTTCTGGGAAGGATCCAGCAGAGCCCACTCTTCCAGAGTGAAGTTCACATCCACATCAGCATAGGTAAATGAATTCTAAATGATCCCATACATGAGGATAACAGAAAGCACAATAGTGACAACAGTGTAAATGCATACTTCATTGACAATATATTCATATAATTCTGGTGCTTCCCTGACATCTACTGACACAGAAGTTTTGATGTACTCACCAAGTCATTTTAGAAGGAAACTAAATGAGGAGGTTCACCTCCTTTCAGCAACCTTTGAATAGAATTCAGCCTTTCAAGAGAAATGAAAATTAATAAACATAAAGAAAGCAAGACATGCAAGTAGATGAAAAGTACAGAACACAGATCACAGACATTGTATGAAAAATTACTACCTAAAAACAGGAGCAAACAGGAAATACTAAATTTACTAAATTTACAGCAAGAAACCCAGAAGGAGGGCAACTGTCTCCAGGACTTCTCCCAATGAGAGGAGAGCCCTCTCGACTAATCAGGACCACAGTTACTACCCAGGTCTCTATGCCTGAGGTGAGCTGTAGCAACTCCTGAAAAACACTGGACATCCAGTGACTATACCCAAAAAGCTGGAAAAGCTTCCTTCAGGAAAAAACATCTTCCTGCCAAAGGGATTCTCTCCTCTACAAGAGTCCAGGAACAACCAGAAACTATATTCAAACAACTAAGATAGCCCAATGGTTAGAGGACAGCGTAAAAGTCCAACCAACAAAAGCCAGAGCAATATGGCATCTCCAGAACCCCGTTATCAAGGGGCAAATAGCCCTAGACACCCCAGCATAAATGAAATTCAAGGAGATGACCTAACATCTATGCTCATGAAGAAGATAACAGAGGAAACAAATAAAATATGAAAAGAATTAGAGGAAGATAAAAACAAACAGATCATGGCTATCCATAAAGAAATGGAGGAAATTAAACACAAGGAGATTATGGCCATCCGTGAAGAACTACAGGAAGCTGCAGCCAAACAGTCTGTGGCCTTTAGAGAGGAAATGCTTAAATCACTGAATGAAATAAAAGAAACAGTGGATTGTTCAAACAAACAGCTGAAGGAATTGATGGAAAAAATATGAAAATACAGTCAGACAGGGGAAGGAAACCAACAAAATAGCTCAAGACCTAAAGATAGAATTGGAAACATTGAAAAAAAAAACAAATGGAAGAAATTGTTGAGAAAGAACTTAGGGAAGAAGGCAGGAACTACAGAGGTTAGCATAACCAATAGGATACAAGAAATGGAAGAAAGAGTCTCAGGTGTGGAAGATACAATGGAAGAAATAGATGTATCTGTCAAAGAAAATGTTAAATCTAAAAAATTCCTGACACAGACCGTCCAAGAAATTCAAGACAACATAAAAAGACAAAACCTAAGAATAATAGGAATAGAGGAAAAAGAAGATTCCCTGCACCAAGGCCCAGAAAATATTTTCAACAAAATCATTGAAGAAAATTTCCCCAACTTAAAGGAGAGAACAATAAGAATACAAGATGCCTATAGAACACCCAATAAATTAGAACAGAAAAGAAAATCCTCCTGCCACATAATAATCAAAACCGTAAGTATACAGAACAAAGAAAAAATACTAAAAGCTGCAAGAGAAAAAGGCCAACTAACATATAATGGCAAACCCATTAGAATCACACCTGACTTTTCAACAGAGACTATGAAAGCCAGAAGGGCCTGGACTGATATCATGCAGACCCTAAGAGAACACAGATGTCAGCCCAGGCTACTATACCCTGCAAAACTCTCAGTCCTCATAGACGGAGAAAACAAGATATTCAATGACAAAAACAAATTTCAACAATACCTACAAACAAATCCTGCAGTACAGAATACACTGGAAGGGAAAATACAGCCCAAGAAAGCTAGCTACATTCAAGAAAACACAGAAAATAAATAACTTCACTACAGTAAAACAAAAAGCAACCAAGCACACAACCTTATGACCACAGCCAACATCAAATTCAAAGGATCTAACAGCCACTGGTCATTAATCTCCCTCAATATCAATGGACTTAATTCTCCAATAAAAAGACACAGACTAGCAGAATGGATGCGTAAACAAAACCCAACAATCTGTTGTATACAAGAAACACACCTACGTCACAAAGATAGACATTACCTGAGGGTAAAGGGATGGAAGATGGCTTTTCAAGCAAATGGACCCAAGAAGCAAGCAGGAGTAGCCATTCTAATATCTGATAAAATAGTCTTTCAACCAAAATTAATCAAAAGAGATGGGAAAGGACACTTCATACTCATCAAGGGAAAATTCCACCAAGAAGACATCACAATCCTGAACATCTATGCCCCAAATACAAGGGCACCCACATATGTGAAAGAAACACTGATAAAACTTAAACCACACATAGGTCCCCACACACTAATAGTGGGAGACTTCAACACCCCACTCTCAACAAAGGACAGGTCAACTAAACAGAAATTAAACAAAGAAACAATATCTCTAACAGAGGTCATGAATCAAATGGACCTAACAGACATTTACAGAACCTTACACCCAAACACAAAAGAATTTACCTTCTTCTCAGCACCTCATGGAACCTTCTCCAAAATAGACCACATAGTTGGTCACAAAGCAAGCCTCAACAGATACACGAAGATTGAAATAATCCCTTGTATCTTGTCTGATCACCATGGAATAAAGCTGGACCTCAACAATAACAGAAATAGCAAAAAGCCTACACACACATGGAAACTGAACAACTTGTTACTAAATGACAGCTGGGTCAGGGAAGAAATAAAGAAAGAAATTAAAGTCTTTCTAGAAATCAATGAAAATGAAGACACAACATACCCAAACTTGTGGGACACAATGAAAGCAGTGCTAAGAGGAAATTTCATAGCACTAAGTGCCTTCAAGAAGAAATTTGAGACAGCTCATTCAAGCACCTTAATGGCTCACTTAAAAACCCTAGAAAAACAAGAAGCAGACACCCCAAGAAGGAGTATAAGGCTGGAAATAATCAAACTCAGGGCTAAAATCAATCAATTGGAAACAAATAAAACAATTCAAAGAATCAATGAAACCAAGAGCTGGTTCTTTGAGAAAATCAACAAGATCGACAAATCCTTAGCCAACCTAACTAAAAGACAGAGAGACACCACCCAAATCAACAAGATCAGAAATGAAAAGGGGGATATAACTACAGACACTGAGGAAATCCAAACAATCATTAGGACTTACTTCAAAAGTCTATATGCCACAAAATTTGACAATCTAAATGAAATGGACAATTTTCTTGATAGATTTGACTTACCAAAGCTGAATCAGGACCAGGTAAATCAACTAAATAGACCTATATCCCCCAAAGAAATAGAAGTGGTCATCAAAAGTCTCCCATCCAAAAAAACCTCAGGACCAGATGGCTTCAGGGCAGAATTCTACCAGACCTTCAAAGAAGAGCTAACACCAATTCTCTTCAAACTATTCCACAAAATAGAAACAGAAGGAACATTACCAAACTCATTCTATGAAGCCTCAGTCACCTTGGTACCTAAACCTCACAAAGACTCAACAAAGAAAGAGAATTTCCGGCCAATCTCCCTTATGAACATTGATGCAAAAATACTTAATAAAATACTTGCAAACCAAATCCAAGAACACATCAAAGATATTATCCACTATGATCAAGTAGGCTTCATCCCAGGTATGCAGGGGTGGTTCAATAGACGGAAATCCATCAATGTGATCCACCATATTAACAAACTGAAAGAAAAAACCACATGATAATCTCCCTAGATGCTGAAAAAGCCTTTGACAAAATCCAACATCCATTCATGTTCAAAGTATTGGAGAGATCAGGGATACAAGGCACATATCTAAACATAGTAAAGGCGATATACAGCAAGCCTATAGCCAACATCAAACTGAAGGGAGAGAAACTTAAAGCAATCCCACTGAAATCAGGGACAAGACAAGGCTGCCCACTCTCTCCATATCTCTTCAACATAGTGTTGGAAGTCCTTGCTAGAGCAATAAGACAGTTGAAGGAGATCAAGGGGATACAAATTGGAAAGGAAGAAGTCAAATTATCACTATTTGCAGATGATATGATAGTATACGTGAGTGACCCCAAAAACTCTACCAGGGAACTCCTACAGCTGATAAACACCTTCAGCAAAGTGGCAGGATACAAAATTAACTCAAAAAAATCAGTAGCCCTCCTGTATACAAAAGACAAAAGGGCTGAGAAAGAAATTAAGGAAACAACACCCTTCACAATTGCCACAAATGACATAAGGTACCTCGGAGTAACCCTAACCAAGGAAGTCAAAGACTTGTATGAAAAAAATTTCAAATCTCTGAAGAAAGAATTAGAAGAAGATATGAGAAGATGGAAAGATCTCCCATGCTCATGGCTTGGTAGGATTAACATAGTAAAAATGGCCATCTTACCAAAAGCAATCTACAGATTCAATGCAATGCCCATCAAATTACCAACACAATTCTTTACAGACCTGGAAAGGAAAATTCTCAACTTCATATGGAATAATAAGAAACCCAGAATTGCTAAAACAATCCTCTACAATAAAAGATCTTCCGGAGGTATCTCCATCCCTGATCTTAAGTTGTACTATAGAGCAACAGTTTTAAAAACTGCATGGTACTGGCATAGAAACAGAATGGTGGATCAATGGAACCGAACAGAGGACCCAGAAATAAACCCACACACTTATGGACACCTGATCTTTGACAAAGACGCCAAAACCATACAATGGAAAAAAGATAGCATCTTCAACAAATGGTGCTGGTCTAACTGGATGTCTACATGTAGAAAAATGAAAATAGATCCATACTTGTCACCCTGCACAAAACTGAAGTCCAAGTGGATCAAAGACCTCAACATAAAACCAGACACATTAAATCGGCTTGAAAAAAAAGTGGGAAATACCCTAGAACTCATTGGTACAGGGGGAAACTTCCTGAACAGAACACCAACAGCACAGGCTCTAACAGCAACAACCAATAAATGGGACCTCATGAAACTGAAAAGCTTCTGTAAAGCAAAGGACACTGTCATCAAAACAAAGCGACCACCTACAGATTGGGAAAGAATCTTCACCAACCCTTTATCTGACTCATATCCATTATATATTAAGAACTAAAGAAGCTGAAAAGCAGCAAACCAAGTAATCCACTTAAAAAATGGGGAACAGAGCTAAACAGAGAATTCTCTGTAGAGGAATACCAAATGGCAGAGAATCACTTAGAGAAATGTGCAACCTCACTAGCCATTAGGGAAATGCAAATCAAAACAACCCTGAGATTTCACCTTACACCCATGAGAATGGCCAAGATCAAAAACTCAAGTGACAACACATGCTGGAGAGGTTGTGGAGAAAGGGGAACCCTTCTCCACTGCTGGTGGGAATGTAAACTTGTACAACCACTCTGGAAATCAATCTGGCGTTTCCTCAGACAACTAGGAATAGTGATTCCCCAAGATCTAGCCATACTACTCCTAGGCATATATCCAAAAGAGGCTCAAGCACACAGAAAGGACATTTGCTCAACCATGTTTGTAGCAGCTTTATTTGTAATAGCCAGAAGCTGGAAATAACCCAGATGCCCCTCAACTGAAGAATGGATGCAGAAAATGTGGTACATCTACACAATGGAATATTACTCAGCAATGAAAAATAAGGAAATCATGAAATTTGCAGGTAAATGGTGGGATCTGGAAAGGATAATCCTGTGTGAGTTGTCCCAGAAGCAAAAAGACACACATGGTATATACTCACTCATACAGACATACAACATAGAACAAACCCACTAAAACCTGTGCATCTAAAGAAACTAAGCAAGAGCGAGGACCCTAACTAAAATGTCCAATCCCCATCCGGAAAGGCAAAGAGGATGGACATCAGAAGAAGAAGAAAACAGGAAACAACCTAGGAACCTACCACAGAGGGCCTCTGAAAGCCTCTGCCCTACAGACTATCAAAGCAGATGCTGAGCCTGATGGGCAATTGTTGGGCAGAGTGAACGGAAAATTATGTAAGAACTGGGAAATAGTAAGAGCTGGAGAGGACAGGGTCTCCACAAGGAGAGCAACAGAACAAGAAAATTTGAACACAGGGAACTTCCCAGAGACTCATACTCCAACCAAGGACTATTCATAGAGATAACCCAGAACCCCTGCACAGATGTAGCCCAGGGCAGTTCAGAGTCCAATTGGGTTACATAATAATGTGAATAATAATGTGAAGAGGGACTGCCTCTGACATAATCTGATTGGCCTTCTCTTTGATCACCTCCCCCTGGGGGGGAGGAGCCTTACCAGGCCATAGTAGAGGACAATACAGCCACTTTTTTTTTCAATGCAGTTTATTCAGGAACATTGAACAATCCTCGGACCCCGGGGAAAGCCAGCCCACAGCTTAAATAGCCTCTGGGTAGCCAACCCAGGCGTGCCTCGGGGGCAATGCAGATAGGTCCACATACATGGAAGCAAGCCAGATCCTCGGCCTTAGCCAAATGTGGAGTTGTTCGTGACAGAGAGCACTCACCATCGGGAAGGTGGAAGGCGGAAACCAGCTCCATCTTTAAGGCATAGCATTCCGCAGCTCTCTACAGTTCCCCCTTTTTTGTTTTAGACGCATCAGGCAAGAGTAGAGGTCTGATCTCTGATATTAGAAATAAATTGGGACTTTGTACAGATGTTCATTTAGGTGTCGTCCACCCAAAGAGCATCAGACCGTCCAATACCTTTTTCTCAGAGGCGGGACCTGGGGCATCAACCCGCTTGCAATCAGACATGCTCTTCTCTGGGTCCAAAGCGGCTGACCCTGAGTGCAGTGCTTAGCCTCGCATCCTGAGCGTATCATTTTAGCTTTTTATGGTATCCAACCATGCTTGGGGAGAATGTCCTGCTTCAATGGCTGTAAAGGCCTGAATGATCATGGCTGCATCACACTGTTGTGAGACTCTAATCTTGCATATATACCACAGGCAAACCAAGGACACCAACACCAGAAGGCCTGCTAACGCTCCCATGCCCGCCCATTCCTTCAGATGATTCATGGCTGCAGCAATCCATGTTGATAATCCTGTGGCTAGTCCTGCGTCCACTCCGGTAGAATTTACTGTGACAATGGCCACTCTCAGCTGCTCCATCGTAGTATCGAATTCTCCAGTCCCAATTACCTAAAATATAGCTCGACAATTGTTTAGACAGATTTGCAGCGCAGGAAAAATTCTCATGTTGTATGCTAGTGACACAAAGTCCAGCATACTTTCATTGACAGCCAGGTTGAGCGATTTGCCATAGGGTATCAATTTGCTCCTGCACGAGGTCAATCCTCTGATTGAACACCGTCAAGCTTCCTTTTAGTTGAGCATTAATTCCTTTATGTACAACTAAGGCATGAGCTACATTGGCTAAATGATTATTCAGGGTCTGAGCAGTCTGCCCAGTATGACTCATGGCTAATGCCCTGGTGGTAGCTCCAACAGCCGTCAATGAGATGGTAGTAACAATGGTGGCTGTAGTTCCTAGATCCCTTTTCTGTCTGAAGAGAGTCATAGCGTGAGGGGCATCAATGGGCATAGGCACCCAGTGAGGCATGCGAGTAACCAGGGCATACCTAACTTTACTAGCAATCCAGCATTGGGCAAAAAAGCAAGTATCATTACCACAATTACTTGGCTCTATCTGGCTAATAATGAATAAAAATGGGGGATATAGACAAACAGGTGTGGGCTTATAGGAAATATTATGAGAAGCCTTAACCCCTCGTTGGAACATCCTGCGTCAGTTCTAGAACTAGCAGTGGGGGTGCCCGAGGTCTGAGTAGGTTCAGGAGACCATTGCCCCCAGGGGCGAGACGTGCTCCATGCCAATTGACTAACTCCATGTTTTCCTCCAATTTTGAAAGTCATTTAAGGTTCTTAAATTACTTTTTTCCCTTTTTTCTTAAATTTTTCATCAATTACACTTTATTCATTCTGCATCCCCCCATAAGCCCCTCCCTCCTCCCATCCCAATCCCACCCTCCCTCCTCCCTCTGCTTGCATGCCACTCCCCATGCCATTTCTTAAGACTTAGGACCTTGCACATGTTAGATAAGAGTTCTGTTACTAAACTACTTCCCTAGCTAGATGGGTTATTTCTAAAACAGTAGAACAAAAAATAAACAAAAAGGAATCTAAAAAAAGTAAGTCATCACTAAAATTTACTTTGACAAATCTCAATAAAACTAAAACAAAGGCTGAGGATCTGGCTTGCTTCCATGTATGTGGACCTATCTGCATTGCCCCCGTGGCACGCCTGGGTAGGCTACCCAGAGGCTATTTAAGCTGTGGGCTGGCTTTCCCCGGGGTCCGAGGATTGTTCAATGTTCCTGAATAAACTGCATTGAAAAAAAAAAAAAAAAACTAAAACAAAGTAACAGAGTAAGAAAAGTAAAGGTAAAAGTAACTTTGTCTTTTAGAGACAAATTACACTTCCTAATTATTCCACCATCATCCAAATATAAAGTAAAATGAGGGTTTTTTTGGGGGGGGAGATAATGTATGTGGGTATATGTGTAGAGAACAGAGGTGGATATAGTGTCTTCTTCCATTACTGTCCACCTTATGCCCTCACAGAACTTGAAGCACACTGATGCGGCTAAACTATGTGGCCAGGAAGCTCCAGGAGTCTCTGCCTCCCCAGCCCTTGGGTTACCGATGCTGTGCATCACTGAGCCTTGCTATTTTTATATGGGTGCTAGGGATTAGGCCCTCATTACACAACAACCACTTACTTTACCAAATAAGCCATCTCACCATGCCCCAAAAATATAGTTTTAAATAATGAATTATCAAGCTGTCATAAAAATCAGTGATTTTAAAGCCATGTTCTTGTAAATATTAACATTAGCATAAAACACAAAACTGAAAGCAGTAAGTATTCAATAGTAATAAAGTCAATGAGGCTGATCCTCAGAAATATGATTCTATCAACAAAAAACATGTTTTTCCAAAATTGTATAGACAAAGAACTTCCTTATCTCATCAATGTCGAGGAAAAATCAAGTTATTTAAAGTACATTTTATCTTCTTTACGGTTTCTGGACTCTGTTTTTCAAGAAAACCTTTTTTTGTGTGTGTGTGTGTAGCCTTGGCTGTCCTAGACTGGCTTTGTAGGCCAGGCTGGCCTTGAGCTGTCAGAGATCTGCCTCTCTGAGTGCTGGGATTAATGGTGGGTTTCTGGAGTTTTTATGTTGATAAAGTTGTAGATTTACCAACAGTGAAAGGAATAAGAGACACCATGGATCCCTTTACCACGTTATCTTCAGCAGACAAGCTGCATCCTTACAGTACAGTATCACTGTTAGGACGCTGGTATCATATAAGAAGCCACCATTCTTATTCAGATTTTCCCATTTTATGTGTGTGCACACACAAGCCCACCTTTAATTGCAGTATTTGGAAAGCAGAAACTAAGTGGGTCACTATGAGTGTCAGTGTCATCTATATAGATAATTCCAGTACATCCAGGGCCACATAGTAAGACCTTGTCTCAGAAAAAGGAAAGAGAAAGAAAAAAAAAGGAAGAAAAAGAAAAAAAGAAAAGAAAGGAAAAAGAAAAATGTAACTGAAAATATGTAACAGCAAGATGGTTCCACAGAAAAAGGCACTTGCTGTCAGGCCTCATGACTTAAGTTTAATTGTAGGAACCCACATGAAGGCTGTGCAGCACCCGACTCTCCGCACTTCCTTTCTGGGAGGACTGGCCCCAGAGTCACTCTTACTCAGGATGCAGGGCACAAGTGTATCCCTAGGACCTCTGCAAAATGCGCTCCTGCCTGCTCACCCAGGCGGCGGAGTCCGGTGTACCAGCAGCCTCTACAGAAGCTCTTGGCAGGATGGTGGCAGACTCCCCCAACCTGCCCAGCCCGCCAGACCCTGGCTGCACTGCCGCGGCCTAGCCCTGCGACCTCCGTCCTGCGGGTCCCTCACACGCCTACAGCCAGCCAGGCTCAACCGCTCCGGGATGGCCAACACCCGTGGACCCGCCGCTCCTCCTCCGCGGGACCCAACCCTCTCTCCTCCCTGCCTCCCAGCCTGGATGCCAGGCCCAGCACCACCTAGCCCACTGGAAGGCTGTTGGGGGCTGAGGCGGAGCCCAGAGGCAGAGGAGGGGGAAGAGCCTGAGAACGGAGGCGGAGCCCAGGGCGGAGACGGGGGAGGAGCCCGGGGGCGGAGTCGGAGTCGGAGTCCAGGGTTGTACGCGGAGCCAGGTGGCGGAGGCGGAGCCTCGGTGGGCGAAAACGGAGCCCGGAGTGGAGGAGGAGCCTGGGTGGGAGGAGGCGGAGCTCGGGAGCGGAGGCGGAGCCCAGGCGGCGCCCGCCCCACACCCTTACCTGGCTTCTCCCCGTCTCAGCCTACCACGATGAAGTAGTCAGCTAGCCAAGCCACGACCGCCGCCACCGCGCTTGGGAAGCGGGTTCCTGTCGCCAACGCTCGCCACTGCCGCCCACCATGCCCAGGACTTGCTCAGCGTTTTTCCTTCAGCGTCTGGCCCTTCTGTCATGCTTGACAATGGAGGCACGCACTCCTCCTGCGCTGAGCCTCACACAAGCCCCTCCCCCTCCCCACTCGAGTAGGTTCTGCCTTCTGGGTCTGGTCACTGTGAGGCCTGAAATTTCTGAAATCTTACTATTAATTTGACAGGACAAAAGGATCTTTGAGATAAGTGTACCTCAAAGCATTTCTCATTTCTCTCCTGTTTTCAAACCCCTTGCCTTAGCTACTTTTCTATCACTGCAATGATATCATGACCAAGGCTGCTTACAGAAGAGTTGGTTGGGTACCTCGAGTTTCAGAGGGTAAGTCCATGACCATCACGGCAGAGACTATGGTGGCAGACAGTAATGGCAGGCAGAGAACCAGAGAGAACAGTGGCTGTGAGCTTACATCCTGATCTACACGTATGAGGCAAAGAGCTAACTGAGAATAAGGTGGGATTTTAAAACCTCAAATCCCACCCACAGTGACACACCTCTTTAACAAGATCACACTTCCTAATTTTTCCACCAATGGGGGACCATATTTTCAAATATATGAGACTGTAGGGGTCATTTTCATTCAAACAACTACATTCCTCAATAGCTTCCTACATAGCCAAGAATTAAGATAAAAAATTTCAATGTCCCAAAGCATCCCAGACAACTCTTGTGTGCTGTTGTTGCTGCTGTTACATTTTGAGACAGAGTTTCATATAATCCAGGTTGACCTTCATTCCTGACCTTCTTAATGTTCCATTTACAAGCATGTGTCACAACACTTGCTTTATGATCTTTTATGTTTGTTTGTTTTTGTTTTGTTTTGCTTTTTCAAGACAGGGTTTCCCTGTGCAGCTTTGCCTGGACTGGACTAGCTCTGTTGACTAGGATGGTCTTGAACTCACTGAGATCTGGTGTATGCTACCAGGCCCACTGACTTCAGTTTTTGTGTTTTTTTGTTTGTTTGTTTGTTTGTTTGTTTTGAGGGGGCTATTTTTATCTTTTGCGTAGATGAGTGATAAGAGTATTTTACCTGCATGTATATAAGTGTAACACATGTGTGCCTTATATTCCAGGAGATCATATGGCATCAAATTGCCTGAAACAGGAAGATTGTCAACCACCATGGACATGCTAGGAACTCTGCAAATAAAAAGAAAAAAAAAAAGAAAAGCAGAGAATGTTTTTATTTTTTTAAAGGTTTATCATGTATACAATATTGTGTTTGCATGTACACCTGCACATCAGAAGAGGGCGACATATTTCATTATAGATGCTTGTGAGCCACCATGCGCTTGCTGGGACTTGAACTTATGATGAAAAGCAGCCAGTGCTCTTAACCTCTGAGCCATCTCTGACTGCTGAGGGCGGAGGCGGAGCCCGGGGGCAGAGGCAGCGCCCTCCCCACACCCTTACCTGGCTTCTCCTGGTCTCAGCCTACCACGATGAAGTAGTCCACTATACGAGTGCCTGGGAAGAGGGTTCCGGTCGGCAACCCTCGCCGCCGCTGCCCACCAGGCCCGGAAGAGCTCAGCTTTTTCCCTTCAGCTTCTGTAGCCATAGCAATGGCGCTTACGTCACGCTGGACAATGGAGGCGCGCACTGCGCCTGCGCTGTGCCTAGCGAAAGCTCCTCCCCCACCCACCCGAGAGGGCTCAGGCCTTAGGGTTCCTCCGAGGCTGCTCGGACTTGCTACTAGGGAAGTGGGCGGCCGGGCGCATTCTTGCCACCAAGGCTGAGCTCTTAGAGGCCGGGCCTCTGCTTCAACGCCCCCCTCCCCTATTCTTTATTCTCCTGGAGCGGGGGTCTTTCCTTCCGCCTTCTCTCTCCCTTTTGGGGTGAAGGGCATGGAGGGGCGTGGGGTCACTTGGAAAGTTTGCCGTTTTCTGCTGCCTGCTTGCCACTGGCAGCGTGGATGAGATTCTCCCGCCCTCAGCTGGAAGCTTGGAATTTGCACCGCCGAGGTTTTTGCTGCACGTTTTTTGTTTATGTTGTGCAGATGGGAATTTTAAAACATGCCGACGAGCTGGCGGGGGAGGAAAAGACTTGTGCAATCTTCACAGGCGCCTATGGTTTCTGGGCTGCTTGTGCTGGGGGAGGTCAGCTTGGGCTTTCACCTGAGTGCCTGAGGGAGTTGCATTCCACCTAGGAACAGAGGATCCCCGGGATACTCCTGAAATGGTCCTGTCTCTCCCCGGGGAGCCCTGCCCGCCTGACTTTCACTGTTTTTTTGTTTGTTTGTTTGTTTGTTTGTTTGTTTTTGTCTCAAGGCTCTGGTAGCTGAAGCAGGTGTTAACTTCCAAGTTGATCTACTACAAAAGGGCAATTGAATAAATTTATGGGGCTCACAGATATCTGCCTGCTTCTCCTCCTGAGTGCTGAGATTGAAGGCATGAGCCACCACACCACCACCTGGCTTGTTTCCTAGTTTTATCCCTGCTGTATCATTAGGACTGCCTTGTACTACATCTGAGCATCAGTACTGCATTCTCTCTTAATGTCAAATAACCTACCACTGTATGTACAAACCAGGCTTTTTTTATCCACTGATGGTTTGGAGCATTGTTTCTGTCTAGCACCATGACCATGTTTAGAAAGTATGTGAGTGGGGCTAAAGAGATGGCTCAGTGGTTAAGAGCATTGGTTATTCTTTCAGAGGTTCTGAGTTCAATTCCCAGCACTCACATGGTGGCTTGTAACCATCTATAATGGGACCTGATGCCCTCTTTTGGCATGTAGATGTATGTGCAGATAGAACACTCACAAACGTAAAATAAATGAATCTTAAAAGAAAAAAAGTATCTGAGTACCAGTTTGCAATTTTCTTGGTACATCCTTAAGAGTAGCACTACTAGACAGTAGTGAATTCCATATGGTAATGATTTTACCTACCAGTGCTGAACAAGGATTCTAACTTTATTTCTCACTTTATATCTTTGTGAACACATGTTTTCTTGTTTTTTTTTTTTTTTAATGTTATAGACATCTTAAGAGGTATGGATTACTTTTTGTTTGTTTGTTTGGGGTTTTTGTTGTTTTGGTTTAATTTTTGTTTGCTTGCTTTTAAGAGAGAGTTTCTCTGTGTAGCCCTGTCTGTCTTGGAACTTACTCTGTAGACAAGGCTGGCCTCAAACTCAGAGATCTGTCTGCCTCATACTCCTGAGTGAGTGCTGGGATTAAAGGAGTGCCCCACCACCGCCTGGCACAATACGTATGAATTATTAACCTCTGCTGTTGTTCTTAAGACAGGGTCTCTCTAGAGACCTAACTAATCTGTAACCTAGTTTACTCTTGAACTCTGGATCCTCCTGCCTAATTTTCAGCCCCAATACTGAGGATAAAAACATGGAATTAGCCACCAGGTCTAGCTGAGTAGATAGATGTCTTACTCTCCTCCTGATTTATATTTCTTTAATGACTCCTGGTATTCAGCATTTTTTTCTTGTGTATGTCTGCCATTTCTAAATCTTCCTTGGAGAAATTTCTGTTCAAGTCCTTTGCCTAACCACACCCTTACTCATGCTGCTGAGGGTCTAATCCTTAGCTTCCCTCATGCTAGGCAAACTCTACTGTACTGAGCCATACCCCTAACCCAGCCCTGTTTGTTTTTGTTGTGTTTGTATACTCTAAAAACTAGATTTCTATCAAATATAAACTCTGCAGAGGTTCTTTCTGCAGACTATCATGTTATCTTCTTGATATTGCCCTTTGGTTCTCAAAAGTATTTTACTTTGATGAAGTCCAAATTTTTACTGGCTTTCTTTGATTTGTGTCATATCTAAGAAAACATTGTTGAATTTAACATCATGCAGATCCACTATGCATAATTATATTTTATATGTTCTTATATTTGGGCCTTTGATCCATTTTGGGTTGACTTTGTAATGTAATGGTAGGGTTCTCATTTTACCTTTTTTGAAGATCTATGTTTATTTTCTGTGGTGTGTGTAACTCTGTGTGTGGACATATGTATGTGTGTGCCTGTGATGACCAAAAGAGGGTGGCAGAGCCCCCAGAGCTGGAGTTAGAGGCCATTGTAAGCTACCCAGCATGGATGCTAGGAACTGAACTTGGTTCTTTAGATGAGAACAAAGTTCTCTTAACCACTGAGCCATCTCCCCAGCCCCCATTTACTCTTTAAATGCATATTGTTTACATTCTGTTTGCAAATATTGACATTAACCCAAGGTAATCATTATTCCTCCTTCGAATACTAAGCTATATTCCCACCCTTCAAGTTTATGTTAATTTCTTTCTTTTTTCTTTATCAAAGTTGTTTTTCAAACCTAGAATTGAGCACTATCTTCCTGAGTATATTTATTCTATTAAGGTCTTAGATAGACTAGTAGACACTGAAATGACTGTTTTGTAAATGAAGTTTTCCCATGACATAAGGTAAAGGCCTAAAGGTACTGCGTGTTCTGATCTACACACAAACACATTAGCATCCACTGAAGCTATACTTGGCCTTCTCACCCAAGCTGCTGAAAGTGATAAGCCCAGACAGGGCAGCCTGATTGCTGAGGTTGGCTAAAGGCCATCCCACCCTTCTTTCAGTAACAAGTCCAGATTTGTTTTGCTGAGGGCCGGGACTCGCAAGGGAAGAAGTCTATACAGCACAGCGATGAAGTTACACAAGAGAAATGACAGCCTTTCTTGCCTTAGAAGACAAGATGGAGCTGGTTCCTAGTAGGGAGAATTTCTCACCCTGGTACTCCCCCAGTGGGCTGTGGTGGGATAAGTGGTTTCACTGTATGGTCATTGCAAGTGCTTGCTGTGATTAGCCACTACAGTTCAGGCAGGCCGTCTGAGAGGTGGATTTGACTGTATATCCTGTAGGCACAACCAGGGCCCCTTCAGATTGCTTCTCCCAATCCATAACAAAGGAGACTGAGAGCTGTGGTGGAAATTTATCTGATGCATTGCCACATCTCGAACTACTCAGTTGCCTAAGCAAGAATCTTAATGACTGCTACCCTTGATGCTGACCTTTGTCTCAGCCCCAGATTCGTCATCCAGTCCTGTTGCTCCTACTTCCCACATGTCCACTTCACTCTCACATCATTGTTATCTCCCATCTGGATAGTTTATAATATCTTTCTCACCTGTTTCCCTGTTCATTGGTTCCATGTCTGTAAAAGATGGCTTTATATATACGTAACACTTATTTTTTAAGATCAGGTTTTACATATCTCAGGCTAGCCTCAACCTAGTCAAACACACAAAGATGACATTGAACTTCTGTTCCTCCTGACTGCACCTCCTTATTTAGATTACAGAAAGGTTTTATGGATGCAAGGCAAGACTATACCAACTGAGCTACATTCCAAGCCAAAAAGCAGGCTATTGACCCTATCTTAAAATTAAGTATTCTGTAAACTGGGAGTAGTGAGGCACACCTGTGAGCCCAGCACTCAGAGAAGCAGAGGCAGGTGGGTCGCTGTGAGTTCAGGGCCAGCCTAGCCTACAAAGACAGGTTTATGATGTGGATACCATCACTCTTCCTTTTGTAGATATATTTCTCCATCTGAAAGTCAAGGTTGGTGCCAGCTAACTGGGTTTCTGAGGTGAGGAATTTGAGGACACCAAGGGCTCAGGACATTGTGTAAGTTTCGCCTTTAAGTTACACCAGGAATCAAGAACAATGCCATATGGACCCATCCCCGGGCAGCACAGAAAAGTTTGTGTGTGTGTGTTAAATTTCTGAAATCTTACTATTAATTTTACAGGAAAAAAGGATCTTTGAGATAAGTGTACATCAAATAATTTCTCTCCTATTTTCAAACCCTTTGTCTTAGTTACTTTTCTATCACTGTGCTAAGATATCATGACCAAGGCCGCTTATAGAAGAAACAGTTGGTTGGGTACCTAAAGTTTCAGAGGGTAAGTGCATGACCATCACATCAGGGACCATAGTAGCAGACAGGAATGGCAGGCAGAGCACCAGAGAGAACAGTGGCAGAGAGCTTTCATCCTGATTTATAAGTATGAGGCAAAGAGCTAACTGGGAATGGTGTGGGATTTTAAAACCTCAAAGCCGACCCACAGTGACACACCTCTTTAACCAGATCACACTCACTAATTTTTCCAAAATTGTTCCGCCAATGGGGGACCAGATTTTCAAACATATGAGATAGTAGGGGTCATTTTCATTCAAAGAACTACACTCTTCAATAGCTTCCTATGTAGCCAGGAATTAAGATAAAAATTTGAATGTCCCAAAGCATCTCAGGTACTCAGATTCTTGTGCTGTTTTATTGTTGCTGCTACCGTTTTGTTTTTGAGACTGAGTTTCATATACTCGAGGTTGACCTTCATTCCTGACCTCCCTGATGCTCCCTGATGCTCCCTGATGTTTTGTCTTGTTGTTGTTTTGCTTTGCTTTTCAAGATAGGATTTCCCTGTGTAGCTTTGCCTGGACTGGACTAGCTCTGGTTGACCAGGATGGCCTCAAACTCACTGAGATCCAGTGTGTGCCACCATGCCTGCTGATCTCTCTCTCTCTCTCTCTCTCTCTCTTTTTGAGGGGCTGTATTTTTATCTTTTGTGTAGATGAGTGCTAAGAGTATTTTGCTTTTATATGTATAAGTGTACCACATGTGTGCCTTATATCCCAGGAGGCCATATGGCATCAAATTTCCTGTAACAGGAGCTACAGAAGATTGTTAACAACCATGGACATAGTAGGAACTCTGCAAAAAAAAAAAAAAAGCAGAGAATGTTTCGATTCGTTTTAAGATGTATTATGTATACAATATTGTGTTTTCATATACACCTGCATGCCGAAGGAGGGCAACAGATTTCATTATAGATGGTTGTGAAACATCATGTGGTTGTTGGGAATTGATCTCATGACAAAAAGCAGACAGTCCTCTTAACGTCTGAGCCATCTCCCCAGCCCCACAGAAAGTATTTTCCATCACTAAGCCATCTCTTTGGCCCCTCTTGCTTCCTCTTTAATCTTTGATATTTCTTGTTGGGAACCACGTGGTTTTACCAGCTACTTTGATATTTAAGTCTCAGCAGAAAGACTGCTTTTTCCAGGCCTTCACTAGAGTTAGTGAAGAATTTCCAAGTCTAGCTTCTTTTATTTGAGACAGCAGGTAGGATACCTTGTCAAAATCACACCTCTTGATTCACCTCCTTATGAATTTAACTCATTGTACTAAAGGGCTTTTAAATTTCTGAAATCTTACTATTAATTTTACAGGAAAAAAGGATCTTTGAGATAAGTGTACATCAAATAATTTCTCTCCTGTTTTCAAACCCCTTGTCTTAGTTACTTTTCTATCACTGTGCTAAGATATCATGACCAAGGCTGCTTATAGAAGAAACAGTTGGTTGGGTACCTAGAGTTTCAGAGGGTAAGTGCATGATTTCAAAGGAGTCTGAAATAAAGTAAAGCATCTAGCTTCCACTAGAGCCTCTCAGAAAGGTCCTATGTGTTGTCTGTTGGTTTATTAATTTCATTCCTCACTCCCGACTCAAGAACCATTTAACTCTGTTGGCAGGCTCCGGCAATTACTATTATTATTGTTGTTGTTGTTTTTCTTACTTTCTTCCCATTAATATTCCAAAAAAAAATTCACCTTTCTTCATTTCCCCTATGGAAATAAAATGTTCTCATCTCCGGGCTTTTAAATATGTATGTTCTTTATCCCTTCTGGGGTGTTAGGTCCCTCTTGCTTTTCTTTAGGTTTCATAGTGGATTTTATGGTGATGTATACATTTCTATGCATGGTCTATGGGTTTGTTTATGGTGGATTACCCCACAAGACTGTAAGCTTATAGGGAAAGAATGGTATTTGCATGAATCATTTTCTGTGTGTTCAGGACTTAGCACAATATTGGGTACCTAATTCACAAACAGTAACTATCTGCAGAAGGACAAATAACCTTTTAAATAGTAAATGCCTTGAACAAAATCTTCATAATCTGATAGTAATACAGAATTCCCACCTAGAGGATGGGAGCATGTAGCATTTTATTTGTTAATGCCAGCCATTGTGCTATCTGTAATAAACGTCTCTTGAAGTCTTTTTATATTGTTCTGTTACTGTTGTTACTGCTGTTATCTTGTTCTGTTACTGCTGTTACTGCCTCCTCTATGCCTGTTGCCTTCATTGCCTTCTCTATGTTCTCTTTAATTTATCCCATAACAAGTTACTTCCTTTAAGCTTTAGTGAGGTTTAGCATCTGGCTTTATTATATCCAAACACTATCTGTATCTGCCTGTTTTGTACAAAAGCTAGGACAACAACTCAGAGGTAGAACACACTTGCTTCACATGTGGGAGGTAAAGAAGGAGGAGGAAGGGGAGGAGAAAAAAAGGAATAGGAAAAGCAAAGCATTGCTTTTCTTTATGCAGATGCACTGCCTTAAATACAGGGGTTAACAGTCTTCCTGTCTCTGCCTTCCAAACAAGATAGAAATTCCAGACACAGCAACAGTGATACTTATTTGGTGTTAGTTTTTAACCTGCTCCCTCTCATGACATTTACTCTGTACCTGCTTTATATGTAGTTGGTTTTATGTACATGTTCATTTTCTGGGAATAATCTATATTTTCATTAGGTTTTATGAGAAGTCATATCCTCAGAAAGTGTCCTGGGCTTTGCATTCTACCATACTTATCTCTGCGAGACCATATCTGCAAAGGTGATTATATCCTCTCTGTACATCATTTGATGTTATGACTTCAGGATGCATCTTGAACCTTGTTTTCAAGAGAATGTTGTCATCAAGCCTTAAGCTTAACAGAATTGGGGCGTCATGAAAAAAAATTCAGTATAAAATGTCCAGTCTGAAAAGAGCACCAGAGATCATTGTTCTATGTACTCAGCTACTTTCACTTTAGTCATTAACATTATTATTACTATTTACTGCTTTTCATTACTTTGTTAGAGACCCAAATATGATGACTCTGATGTAATGGACTATGTACACTCTGTTAACTAAGAAAATTAAACCACACATTAAAAACAAGTAAAACCTCCAAATATTGATAAGAATTAAGTTTAGATTTAGGGCCCAAAAATAATTCAGTTGAAATGTGGGAAAAACATTGAAACACCATTATTCAGCAAGCATTTAGAGTATATATATATTCTATATATATATAGTCTCTCTATACACACACACACAAATATATACTTGTAAATATAATGAAAGGATGTACTCATAAACACAACTTAAGAATTCTTGGCACATGGTATATACTCATTCATATAGACATATAATATAGGATAAATCTAGTAAAATCTGTACATCTAAAGAAACTAATCAAGAGGGAGGACCCTGACTAAAATGCTAATCCCTATCCCAAAAGGCAAAGAGGATGGACTTCAGAAGAAGAAGAAAACAGGAAACAACTTAGGAACCTGCCACAGAGGGCCTCTAAAGGCTCTGCCCTGAAGACTATCAAAGCAGATGCTGAGCAGAGTGCATGGAATCTTATGAAAGAAGTGGGAAATAGTAAGATCTTGAGAGGACAGGAATTCCACAAGGAGAGCAACAGAACCAGAAAATTTGAACACAGGGGTCTTCCCAGAGACTCATACTCCAACCAAGTACCATGTATGTATATAACCTAGAACCCTTCACAGATGTAGCCCATGGTAGTTTAATGTCCATGTGGGTTACATAGTAATGGGAACAGGAACTGCCTCTGACATGAACTAATTGGCCTCCTTTTTTTATCGCTTTCCCCTGAGGGTGGAACAGCCTTACCAGGCCGCAGAAGATGACAATGCAGCCACTCCTAATGAGATCTGATAGACTAAGATCAGAAGGAAGGAGAGGAGGACCTCCCCTATCAGTGGACTTGGAGAGGGGCATGCTTGAAGAAGCGGGAGGGAGGGTGGTATCAGGAGGGGAGGAGGGAGGGGATTATGGGGGAATACTAAGTGAATAAAGTGTAATTAATATTAAAAAATTAAAAAAATAAAAAGGGCCAAGTGGACAGCCTGCTTGAGAGAAAAGCTGAGCAGGCCTATGTGCCTCTATCTGGGCAGCTCTAAATACAAAAATTAGAAATGACAGTTCCTGTGTCCAAGACTCTTATTTCAGGAAAAGTGTCACATATTTCTCTCAATTGGACATTAATAAAGTCACGTGTCCTTGACATGTGAGTTTCACATCATCACCAATTACATTACAAATTGAATAAAGTATAATTAATAAAAGTTAAAAAATATCTAACAAAAAAATAAATAAATAATTAAAAAAACAGAATTCTTGGGCACACACACAAAAGGTGGAACTTCATTAAGCATGATTTTTTTTCCTTTTTATTTTCTTGCCAGGAAAAGTTTGAACATGTTCCTCCCTTCTCCTCCTTTTTGTTTCCCTCCCCTCCCCTCCCCTTCCCTGCTTTCCTTGCTCAGTGTGAATTTACAGACATTGCAATTGAATGGATACAATTCTGCGAAAACATTGCCAAAAGGACTCCTGCCGACTCACTTCTAAACCTTGAACCCCAGATGCATTCTAGTTATTTTTTTCCTTGCACTGGTGATTAAGTAAAGCAACTCATTTTCTGGGGGGGAGGGGTAGATACCCAGACATGGTGAATTCCTCATCTACCCCTCCCCTTTCCCCATGCTTATATCCTTTAGCACTTTGGGGAGCACATTGACAGAGGTTCCCCACCCATGCAAACCACAATCATACATGTGCTTTCTAAGATTTTCTAACAAAATTTTTCTAGTTGCCAGTCTGAGACCTCACCTAAAAAAGAATCAGCTTGGTTCTCAGGTGACAATCTCTTAAGTGCAGCCAAGCTAATAAGGCAAGTGCCAAAGCACTCAGATGGGTATTCTTGGCACATTGCCAGGACACTGGCACAGACCCAGGAGCTCAGTGGAGCCAAGCTTTCCCCATTTGGGTTCGGTTCACTTCCTTATTGAAGCCACCTAACGTTCAAAAAAAAATAAGTTTGAGGGATTGGAGGTGTAGCTCAGTTGATAAGAAGTGGAGCAGAAGGATCAGAAATTCAAGGTCATCTTATAGCTGTTTAGTTTCAGGCCAGACTAGGATACATGGTTCCCTAACCAAATAATAATAATAATAATATATACAATACATTTCATCTAAGAGCATATTTGGAGATCATTGTTTAAAGCCAGAGCTAACCTCAAGTCACTGACTTTCCTCAGAGAGGCAGCAAGGAGGCAACGAGGTCCAGCCTGGCAGGATTTTCTGCACACAGAACCCTCAAGATTGATAGAGGATAGAGAGAGGAGTTCAGCTTATGAGACATACCCTGGCTGTGAGCCAACATCCGGCTGTCCTTGATTTGGGTAGACTGGGCCAGGGAAATGAAAGTAAGACCTGATGTGGCTCAAGCCCAGCTGGAAGTTCATGACAGGTAGGTCACATCCTCAGAGAGACTGACAGTGGGTGCATTGACAGTTAATCCAGGGATAAAGTGAAAGGAAGGTCGAAGAAAGGGACAGAAGCCAGACAAACTATAGTGAAGATGGTGCAGATAAACCACCACCTTAGTGGGGCTGCTGCATTGACTGTCATGGGACCCAGAAGGCCCTAATGAGGGCCAGTTCATCAAGCTACAGCGCTTTCTATATCCATATCTCAAGCCCCTACCAGAAGCAGAACCTGGAATCTGTCCTCTGTTCCAGGTGGAACTCAGGTCTCCTATTCTAGGAAGATTCCTTGAATAAGTAACCTCAGTGCAGCCATCCCCCCCCCAGGTTCAATGTCCATGGTTTATTCTGGAGAGTGATAACTGGGCTGAGCCAGCAGCGCTCAACCCAGGCCTTGATTTGAGCAAGGTCCATGGGACACAGTGGCCTGCTGACTTTGTGTGGGGTCTCAGATCTGGTAGGAATGTTAGAGATCTGCTGGCCAGACAGAGCTTATCTGTGTCCAGATCACTAGGACTTGAGGCTAGCAGCTGGGTAGATCATATCTTTAACTTCAGGGACCTTCTAGGAAAATTGCCTAGAGCTATGCCAGACAAGGCTATGCCAAACAAGGCAGAGCTATGCCTTGTTTCCCTATTTGGCCCTAGAAGGGAAGAAAGTGAACTCAAGGATCCATGAAGATCACAAATCAGAGGCAGAAGTGTTTGAGCTGATTCATCATGAATTAGCATATACCTCTGGGCGGGGGCAAGAATTTTCTTCCTCCCCCTTGATGAGAATGATGATCCCAGACAGAAAAATTTGAGCCCTCTCACCCACACCGCTCGCTGTCTTTCAAGTTTGGGCTCTAAAGCTTCCCAACTTTAGTATGACTGGGCAGTATACTTCCAATCTTCAAACTTCATTTTGATACATGAGAACCCCAGTTTGGAAGCATGTATAAGATCAAAAGAGACAACAAGTAGCACACCTGCAGTACTAGTGTTCTCCCTGTCAGTCAGTCCTTACGTTTGCAATGGGTAAAGGTAGTCAGGCCAATTCTCAGGTCACAGCCTTATAAGGCTAATAGTATTAGGAGGAAACCAGAACTATCTCTCTTCCTAATTTTGGCTATTCCTGTATTTCCAAATAGGAATGTGAGTTCTCAATCTTAAGATAACTACCCTCTCCAAACCCTAATTTTCAATTCAGCTGTTTCCAGCTTTTCCCTTATTATGAAATCTTGCTGGCCAGGACCTAACCCTTCCAGGTGTACTCCGCATGAAGAGGTAGGGATGAAGGCTCAGCCAGGTGCTAAGCTGGCAGGGGGCAAGGCCCATTTGAGGCCACAACTCCCCAAGTCTAAGGTCTAGGTTAGCCACGTGTCCTGCCTGTCCCCCAGTTCTTGCAGCTCTATCCTGAAAGCTCAGACTAGCACCCTGGGGTGTAGTCTTTCAAGGAAAAGGATTCCTCTAATCCAAGTTCTGGCTTTCTTTTCCTTCTCACTGCCTGAACCCTAAGCCAGGAAATAAGGCAGCGGAAGTCCTGCAGCAGTCTAATCTCTCAAAACCGATCTCCGAGATGCCTGGCCACAAGGGACCTCTACCCTTACCCCTATACCCACAAGCAAGCTTCTGGACAGGTCTGATCTTAGAAGCCAGCACGCTGGAGGAAAAAGAAGGCTCCAGGGCAGAGCAAGCCCCGCCAGCCTCTGAGTGTATAAAATGCTAGAGCTGGCTTTGTCTGTTCAGCGGTTTCTTGGTGACACTAGGCAGGAGAGCTCCAGCGTTAACGCTCCTGGCTTCTCATCGCAGTGAGTCTTGGACTTGGGGGTTTTGCCAGGGTCAGCCAGACATCTCAAACTTTCTCCTATTGCTTGACAACTCACTCCTTCAGCAGGTAGGGACCGCTGGTCTCCAGTGTGTTGGGGCGTTAGATGCGGCTTTGCCAAATCCCCAAAGCTTGGAGATCTGGACAAGTGGATCCCACAGGGATCCATTGCAGAGCACACCCATTTCCCAGGTCTAACTCATGCACCCAGCTGGATCTCATCTGAGATCCGTGGGCCGGATCCTAGGACTTGAGTTGGAGACCTCTGGAAGCCTGGCACTCTGGCTTCCTTTGCTTTGCTTGTCACCCACTTGGCCAGCACCAAAGCCTCAGGGTGCCTCTCTGCACCAGGGACAGAAAATCAGCAGAATCAGGCAGAGTGCTGCCAAGCTACTCCCCCTCCTGCCACCACTCTTCATTCTGCTCTGGGGCTGTGCAGCTGGCCCGGTTGAAAACCCTCAGCTTCTTGCTCCTCTCCAGGGTATCTGAGCATCGGCACAGAATGAAGCTGGTTTCCATCATCCTGATGTTCCTGGGTTGACTCGCCTTCCTAAGTGTGGATGCTGCACAGCCAGAGGATGTGTCCTTGCAGTGAGTTGGGGCAGTGCTTTCTTCAGTCCTAATACATGGCAGTCAGACAACAATGAGGAATGGTCTGGAGGGGTTAGATGGAAGTGGAGATGGGAGCTGGCCGAGACATCACTTGAACTCAAGCAAATGCATCTGCTTGTGTTTTCTAGATGGGATAAGCGGGCGCTAAGCAATGGAGAGATGGAACTGCAGGCATCCAGCACCAATTCCTCGGGACTCGCTGGTGAGGAGAAAGTTTCTACCTCAACTCTTGTTCTGGTCCAGGTCAAGGAGAGCACATCTAAATCCCCACAAGCCAGGTAACTATGTCCTCTTCAGAGGATGTGCTCCCTCTACTACTCTGGCCCCAAGAGGATTGTCCAGGCAGAACTGCAGCTCTAGTGAGGGAGCAGGTCACAGATCCCTCGGGTTCTGTATGACCTTGGTCCCAGGTGGTTAGGACCAAAGCCCTGGTTGGTTAAGTTTCAAGAGTCTTTTCTCCACAGCACTTCCAGCATAGCCCATATTGCATTCAAACGCTACTGCCCAATAATGAACCCAGCTCCCCTAGCTCTCCATGCTGCTTAGGGACCTGCATACTGCAGAAATTGGCCCAACGGATCTGCCAGTTAACAGACAAAAGTAAGGACGCTGTTACCACCCAAAACAAGATCAGCCCTCAAGGCTATGGCCGCCGGCGCCGGCGTTCCCTGCCAGAGGTCCTCCAGGCCCAGACTGTGGTGTCCTCCCAAGAGCAGACACAGGCAACAACAGCCTCCGGGGACGGGTGGCAGCAATGAATAGTACAGCGAGTGTCCCACTGGTGTCTGCTTCACACTGGTGCGTATTGAGACAAACCTGCAGAGATCTGCCTGGCTGCCACTAGGGGAGGCAGAGGAACCCAAGATCAAGCCAGGCTCACTCCATAAGCTGAGTACAGACTGTTACTCTTCCGGGCAGGGGTCTGAGCCACTGCCTTGCCTGCTCATAAAGTGGTTTCTCAAAGGGTTTAATAAGCCTCATTACTACTTGAACTTTCTAAAACCCAGTGAGGAAAAGTGCAATGCTTGTTGTACAGCCAGAGGTAACTATCATATTTAAGTTTGTAGCTGCCAAGAGGTGGGCTTTTTTGTAACTTCAAATACATAGAGATATTTTTTGTTTGTT
This sequence comes from Meriones unguiculatus, assembly GCF_030254825.1. Classification (NCBI taxonomy): domain Eukaryota; kingdom Metazoa; phylum Chordata; class Mammalia; order Rodentia; family Muridae; genus Meriones; species Meriones unguiculatus. The sequence continues at coordinate 173,423 of NW_026843684.1, forward strand.
ATATATTGTATTAAAGGCATTTTAAAGGAAATTATATTGTTGCCATCCCCTATTTTAAGATGTGAATGTCTCAGCCAGGTATAATGTTGTTTGGTTCTGTGTGTGCGTGTGTTTGTATATTTGTAAGGTGGAGAGCGCCTGATTACTGTTAGTGGAAGAAGAAAAGACATTATACTCTTATAATCTATTTACTTAAAATATATGATCTGGGAAAAATCAAACCAATAAACTTTCTCAATGCTGATTCATTCTCTGTTCATGCATCTAGGGAAGAGTGGTCTTGGTTTGGGTTGGCCTGGGAGTGCTGAGGTCTTACTTCTTGTTTTGGGAAGACAGAACTGCAGTGTGGGTGCAAGCCAACATCTCTGTTCATGAGAGGTCAAACCCTCCTTGTGCTGATTTCCAAGGTCCCAGAATGCCACTGTGCACTCAGGTGGTTAGGACCCAAGTGCAGGCCTGGTGAGTCCAATGGAGCTCTGGCTCTTGCGTTTTCCCTTTCAGGATATATAGTTGGAAGTTACAGGGTCAGTTCCCACAGGAGCTTAGTTGGACGTTACAGGCTCAGTTCGCACAGGAGCTCCAGCCATGCCTGTGTAGTAAGTGCCATGGTGAAAAATATTATCTAAAAGTTCCCACCCCAAGTCTTCCCTTTTCTCTAACATAATAAGTCAGAAGGAAGCTGTGGTTTTGGGAAAATCCACAGACATTGCCATCATCAAAGACTTGAAGATGCAGAGGTTATTTTTGTAAAAAAATATTTGTTGTGTATGTGTCTATGTGTGCATGCGTATATGTACACTGGCTTACATGCAGAGGCTGAAGGACAACTTTTGGCCTCCTATCTTTATGTGGGTTCTAGGGCTCAAAATCGGGTCACCACACTTTGCAAGCTCTTTTCCTTGGCAAGCCAACTCAGCAGCCCTAGGTGTCATTGCTGTCACATGAACTGTACTCCTGTGTTTCTCGGTAGGGATGACACAGGTCTTGGAGAATGGCAGAGCACTTTAGTCAATCTATTCTAATGGCGACTTTAGTCAGGCAGTTCTAAATATGGTATTGTCACTTAGTGTGAAACTAGCTGACAATTTCCCTCCCTTTCTCATAAGGAGTTCCCGATGACATTTTCTTCCTCCTTATAGGGACAACAGTGCATCTTTCTTATCTTGTCTTGAGACTCATCAAGCTTTCTGTTATGATTTAATTGATGGGGATTTTGAGTCCTTCTCCATTCATCTCAGGATATCAGTTATACCATGGTCCTAGAAAGTAGCAGGTCTTTTAAGTGCATCAAAGAGACATAGATGTCCCTGAGCACAAAAAACAAGTTCCACAAGAAATAGAGACTTATGCTTGAGTTATGTTTCTGTCACGAGCTCTGTTGTCCATCTGGGTGCACAAAACGAGTGTCCTGGGTGGGAGTTCACTAGCTTGTGTGGCAGCCAGACCAGGTTGGGTAGGGTGAGCCCCAGTAGTTAGGCCAGACTGGGTCTGCTAGGTTGCACAAAATACTCCCAATTTTATGGGGTTCCTCATTGAACCTAAGCTAAGGCATAACCTAAATGTAAGTAGAGTTTATGTTACAGCTGCAGGTATTAAAAAGCTACTCAGGTAAAGATGACAAAACGTTTGCACATCTCTGGAAAACCCTCTGCTTGGAGCCCAAGTCCTCACTGGGCCCTAGCATCCATAAGTGGGTCCCTAGCGCCCCTTGCTGTTAGTCACGCGTGGTCCCCGAGAGTGGTGGAAGTAGTACTAGCTGTTTAGTAAGTTCTCCTATGTGGGAGTCAGCACATAGCCTTAAAGAAAGCGGAAAGAAAGAGAAAAAAAAAGCGTTTTGCAGATGCTATCCAGGCTCCCCCCATCTGCACGCCAGCTTGCTGTGCCAGGACAAAGACTCAGCACCCTCATGCTGTGCCGGGAGCAGCTGCTGGCCAGAGGCAGGGGGACAGACAGATGGACGTGCAGCTGGAACAGTGTGGCTCAGAGGGCCTGAGACCTTCATTGTTCATAATCATTATTAGTATTTTAGTCTATATATTTTAGACACTTTAATACATCATAGACATATACATTATAGACACATAGACAAATACATCTAATACACAGGCACATGTTTTTAAGAATGGAATCCTTGAGTGGGTGTGAAGAGCTGAATTAAACACATTTGTCAGTTTAAGGCAAATTGTCATTACCAATCTGTGTAATACTTCTGTTTTATAATATATATACATTATTATAAATAATATATTATGTATTATGTTATATATAATATATTCATTTTTATAATATTTTTTGTTTTTCAAGACAGTGTTTGTGTAGCCTTGGCTGTCCTGGACTCGCTTTGTAGAGCAGGCTGGCCTCGAATTAACTATCTGCCTGCTTCTGCTTCCTGAATTCTGGGATTACAAGCATGCACCACCCTGTCTGGCTCATGCCCTTTCTTGAATCCTTGATAGCAGCTCTCTCTTATTTTTTGACACTAACTTGTTATGTAGTAAATGCTGGCCTTGAACTCCTGATCTTCCTGTCTCTACCTCCTGAGTACTGGAGTACAGGTAGGTATTCCTACACATGCTTCTCAACAGCCCTCCTTAAAATGTTTTCTACACATAGAAAGTGGAAGTGGGATTGTAAAATGTATCATTTTGTGCCTACAAGATTTTTAAAATTAAATTTTATTTATTTATTTTTTTATGATTTTATTTTTTTCTTATCAGTTACATTTTATTAACTCTGTATCCCAGCCGTGTCCCGCTCCCTCATTCCCTCCCAATCCCACCCTCCCTCCCTCATCTCCACCATGCCCCTTTCCAAGTCCACTGATAGGGGGGACCTCCTCTCCATTCATCCGATCCTGTTTTATCAGGTATCTTCAGGACTGGCTGCAAAGCCCTCCTCTGTGGCCTAACAGGACTGCTCCTTCCTTGGGGGGTGGGGGGGTCAAAGAGCCAGTCATTGAGTTCCTGTTAGAAATAGTCCTTGTTCCCCTCACTATGGGAAGCCAATTGGTTACTGAGTACCACAAGCTACATCTGAGCAGAGGTTCTAGGTTATATCCATACATGGTTCTTGGTTGAATGTCAGTCTCAGAAAAGACCCTGTGCCCAGATATATTTGGTCCTTGTGGAGCACCTATCCTTTCCCCATCATACTAACTCCCTTCTTTTTTTGTTGGGGAAGAAAGAATTTATTTCATCTTACAGCTTATAGTCATTATCCAGGAAAGTCAGCACAGAAATTCAAGGCAAGAATCCAGAGGCAGGAACTAATCCAGAGGCGATGGAAAAATGCTGCTTACAGAATTGCTCATCCTTCTTTCTCATAGCAGCCAGGACAACCTACCCAGAGGCAGCACTGCCTACAATGGGCTGGTCTCTCTCACATCAGTCACTAATAAGAAAATGGACCACAGGCTTGCCCACAGTCCAGTCCGATGGGAGCATTTTCTAAATTGAGGGTCCATCCCCTCAAATGACTCTAGCTTCTGTCTAGATGACATAAAACTAGTTGACAAAGTTGGAAACATTCAAAATTTTCACTACTATTTACAAACAGATAATAATTAATAAACATAAGCAACATTGAGATGAGAGGTGCTTATACTAATATTATGGTCTTAACTATTTCTTTTATTATTATTATTAATTACACTTTATTAATTTTCTATACCCCCATAAACCCCTCCCTCCTCCCCTCCTGGTTCCACCCTTCCTCCCCTTTCTGCATGCATGCTCCTCCCCAAGTCCACTGATAGGGGAGGTCCTCCTCTCCTTCCTTCTGATCTTAGTCTATCAGATCACATCAGGAATGGCTGCGTTGTCTACTTCTGTGGCCTGGTAAGGCTGCTCCCCCTCAGGGGGAGCAGGCCAATCAGTTTATGTCAGAGGCAGTCCCTCTTCCCATCACTATGTAACCCACTTGGACACTAAACTGCCGTGTGCTACATCTGTGCAGGGGTTCTAGGTTATCTCCATGAATAGTTCTTGGTTGGAGTATGAGTCTCTGGGAAGTTCCCTGTATTCAAATTTGCTTGTCCTATTGCTCTCCTTGTGGAGTTCCTGTCCTCTCCAGCTCTTGCTATTTCCCACTTCTTACATAAAATTCCATTCACTCTGCCCATCAGTTGGCCATCAGGCTCAGCATCTGCTTTGATAGTCTGCAGGGCAGAGGCTTTCAGAGGCCCTCTGTGGCAGATTCCTAGGTTGTTTCCTGTTTTCTTCTTCTGATGTCCATCCTCTATGCCTTTCAGGATGGGGATTGAGTGTTTTAGTTAGGGTCCTCTCTTTTGCTTAGTTTGTTTAGATGTTCTGATTTTAGTGGGTTTTTCCTATGTTGTATGTTTATATGAGTGAGTATATACCATTTGTGTCTTTTTGCTTCTGAGACAACTCACTCAGGATGATCCTTTCCACGTCCCACCATTTACCTGCAAATTTCATGATTTTCTTATTTTTCATTGCTGAGTAATACTCCATTGTATAGATGTACCACAATTTCTGCATCCATTCTTCAGTTGAGGGGCATCTGGGCTGTTTCCAGCTTCTGGCCATTACAAATAAAGCTGCTACAAACATGGTTGAGCAAATGTCCTTTTTGTGTACTTGAGCGTCTTTTGGATATATGCCTAGGAGTGGAATGGCTGGTTCTTGAGGAAGCACTATTCCTAGTTGACTGAGAAAGCGCCAGATTGATTTCCAGAGTGGTTGCACAAGTTTACATTCCCACCAGCAGTGGAGAAGGGTTCCCCTTTCTCCACAACTTCTCCAGCCTGTATTGTCACTTGAGTTTTTGATCTTGGCCATTCTGATGGATGTAAGTTGAAATCTCAGGGTCGTTTTGATTTGCATTTCCCTGATGGCTAATGACCTTGGGCATTTCTTTAAGTGTTTCTCTGCCATTTGATATTCCTCTATCAAGAATTTTCTCTTTAGCTCTGTTCCCTATTTTTTAATTGGATTACTTGATTTGCTGCTTCTCAACTTCTTTAGTTCTTTATATATACTAGATATTAGCCCTCTGTCAGACAGAGGGTTGGTGAAGATTCTTTCCCAGTCTGTAGGCATTCATTTTATTTTGATGAGGGAGTCCTTTGCTTTAGAGAAGCTTTTCAGTTTCGTGAGGTCCCATTTATTGATTGCTGCTCTTAGAGCCTGTGCTATTGGTGTTCTCTTCAGGAAGTTGTCTCCTGTACGAATGAGTTCAAGGCTCTTCCCCACTTTTTCTTCTAACCTGTTTAGTGTATCTGGTTTTATGTTGAGGTCTTTGATCCACTTGGACTGTAGTTTTGTGCAGGGTGATAAATATGGTTCTATTTTCATTTTTCCTAGGACAGCTCTTAAACAATGATTAGGATATAATACTTAAAATATAAGTAGATTTGTCAAACTGTGATCAAAAGCGAAAGAGTTGATAAAAATGTAAGAGTACTATTCTGAAAGCAAACTTTTAAGAGTTACAATTCAATAGCAGCAGGCAAAAATGATGTAATTACATTACAATTACAGCAACAAAATAAACAGAAAGAAAGAAAAAAGAAATATCATTCAGTTGCTTTTTTAATATGAAAATTAAAGATAAATTGACAAAATTAGAAAAAGTATTTTGCTTAGTGAGGTAACACAGATGTAGAAATGCAAACCTTTATAATCTCTACCTTTGAGGTTTCTAGCTCCAAATATGAGTACATTTGGAACTGTATATGAAGACTTTGCCTTATTTTGTTGTATCTTCATTTTCCTGTTTGACTGACAGAATCTTATAGGCCTGTTCTTTTCTAAAGAGGAAATGAAAGAGAAGTGGATCTAGGGTAGAAGGGAGGTTATGGAGAGCTGCTTGTTTGGCAAACAGTGAAAAACATGTTTCCTTCCTGGCCTTTACCTTGACAATAACAGGATATTTTGCCAAGCTCCTTTAACTTGTTTGTGTGATCTTGCACTCTTTCTGCTATACAGAGATGTGGGCTAAGAAAACGAGTTTGACTATTCCATGAACCCCTTAGTTTTATTGATATGTTTTTCTCTGACTATAAAAATGAGGTATGGAGTAAACCAGGAGGCTACAGTTTTTACTGAGAGCCCTCTCAAGCTGAACTCTTGAGGTCTTGCTTTATTTCAATCTGCATTCCCCACTCAGGTACTGTTCGACTTTGGCGGGAGGCTCTGGCAGGAGGTAAGGATTAGATGGCAAAAGTGGAGGGAGGCAAAAGTGCACTCTGGATGTATTTATTGTACAAGAAAATCATTTACTTTCAATAAAAAATAAAGAAAATAAACATCTGATATGCAAAAAAAAAAAACGATCAAAAGGGGTTCTCTAAAGTGTTCTTCCTGCTATTCATTTTCAAGAAAGCACAGAACTATATTTTCATATTTGTGCCCTAAAATCTTCCCAACTATGAATCACATAAAAGATCAGCATGATTGTCTTTATACCACAGATAGGTTTAATACTTAACCTAATGAAGAGTTGTGTAGCCATGTCCCAAGAATACACATCTAAAACTCCTGAACAGAAGACTCAGGGATCATTGCAAGACAGGGATGGTAACATTCTAACAACCAAGGTAATGGTATTTTGTCATGAGATTGTATCTCCAAGCAATACTATACTCATAAAATCTTACCAGCATGTCTGCCCATACATGAGCTAGATGAGGATGATACCAGTACACATGCTAACCTACATAGGGGAAAGCCCTCAAGGCCCCAAAATATAATAAAAGAGCTACAGACTACAAAGACATTATTAGAGAGGGAAAAAGTCTTTTCCCTTGGAAGAACATGGCAATTGATTACTCAATACTAAATAATCATCCCTGTAAACACAATTTGAAATAATATACAGAATGAGCAGGTTGTACTTATGCATGTGTGTGTGAGTATATAAACACATATATATGTGACAACAATTAATGAGAACAAAGGCAATGTATTTTAAAAAGAGCAGCTAGGGATATTCAGGAGGGTTTGGAGGGAGAAATGGACAGGTAAAAATGAAAAATTATATTATAATCTGAAAAAATAATAAAAATATTATCAATAGCATTTCTTTGTATATTTGTATATTTGCAGCTGACAAATTTGAATGGAAATTATATCAGGAAAATAAAGGACAAAATAGTGTCGACTGATTTACTAAAAAGAAAGAGGCAATTTAGTGTATTGTTCTTGTTTCAATCAGTGTTCTATTGCTGTTTGGTGACACCATGACCATGGCAACTCAATTAAAGGAAAACAATTAAGGATGGCTTAAAAGTTGAAACAATTCACTGTCATCATGTCAGGAAGTATGGTAGCATACAGGCAGGTATGGTGCTAGGAAGTTGCTGACAGGGCTAATCTGGATGCACAGGTGAAAAATAGAGAGAGGTTGGAGAAGGAAGGGGAGAGGATGGAGAACAGAGAGAGAAAGGCTGTGCCATGGGCTTATAAAATTAGGGAGTAGAACTCCAGTGACACACTTTTTCCAACAAGGTCACACCAGCTACAATAAGACCACACTAACTGCCCTTGTCAAGCAGGGCCTCTCCCTAGTGACATTGGAATAAATGAGCCTATGGATTATATTTTTCAAACCTTTGCTCTTGTCTTTTCTTTTTTCTTAATTTATTTATGGGTGATTATATACCATGTGTGTCTTTCTGATTCTGGGATACCTCATTCAGGATGATCTTTTCCAGTTCCCACCATTTACCTGCAAATTTCATGATTTCCTCATTTTAAATTGGTGAGTAGTATTCCACTGTGTAAATATACCACAGTTTCTGTATCCATTCCTCAATTGAGGGACATCTGTGTTGTTTCCAGCTTCTGACTATTACAAATAAAGCTGCTACGAACATACTTGAGCAAATTTCCTTGTATACTTGACCATATTTTGGATATATGCTTAGGAGTGGTATAGTAGGATCTTGCAGTAGCACTATTCCTAATTGTGTGAGAAAGCACCAGATTGATTTCCTGAGTGAGGTATCCCAGAAGCAGAAAGACACACAGGGTATATACTCACTCATAAGTTGATATTAGACATATAATATAGGATAAACATACTAAAATCTGTACACCTAAAGAAGCTAATAAAGAAGGAGGACTCTTGGTAAGGTGCTCAATCCTCTTTCAGAAAGGCAAAAAGGATGGTCATCAGAAGAGGGAGAAAAAAGGGCTCAGGACAGGATCCTACCACAGAGGACCTCTGAAAGACTCCATCCTAGAGGATATCAAAGCAGATGCCAAGATGCATAGCCCAACTTTGAGCAGAGTGTAGGGAGTCTTATGAAAGAAAGGGGGGATAGAAATACCTTTGCACTTTTTGACATGTATTTGGTATTTAAAATAAAATTAAATGGCTCTGAGTGTGGTTTGATAGAAAAATATTATCATTTATATTTCTCTAAAAACTGGTATTAAACTAAAAAGCAACAAAATATAAAGAAGCGGTACATATCTTTCAGTACTAACTCACTATTAATGGACTTAATTCCACAACAAAGAGACAGAAAGCAAAACAATTAGAAATTATTATCTTCATGCAAGGGTCTCTAGAACCTCTTTGATTTTTGTCCATTGAGACACCAGGTGTCAGGTCCAAAAGAACCTGATACAAATGGCTAACTTGTGCTACATATTAGCATAAAAAGCACATTTTTCACTACCAATCTCTCTCAGAATTTCAAGCACCCATTACAAAGTGGTTCTTATGAGATCTTCTCACTCCTCCCCCTAAAATAAAATTCTCCAGTTCATGGGCTTATCTTTCCCCTCAGTTTCTCAATTCTATTTAGGCTTGCCATTTTGATTTTGCACTTCATGGGTCTCTATTGGTCCTCTTAGCTCCCTCTCTCTTAGCCCTTTCTCCTGTTGCTTTTCACACTGTCCTCTCTCTCCTAATCACATTTTCATCACCTGATCGAATTCAGCCTAATGATCTTGTTTTGTCTACTACATTCTTTTCATGTTCTAAAGTCTTCAAAGATGCCTATGGCTTTACTCTTCTTCATATCTGTAATAAAGATTTTCCTTTAAACTGTACCTTGAAGTGCTGATGTTTACTTTTTACATGGAGAATCACTTGTAATTCTCTAGTGTCCTCTTTCCTGTTGACTATCAGACTCTCCTCTAGTCCATTTCCATTATTTTATGTCAAGCACCAATATCTGAAGACACTCTCTATCTAGGAACTCTCTGACAACACCATCAAGATATCAACTAGGCCAGCTGTACTTTCCTTCCTGGCCTCCATTGCAGATTCCTTAGTCCCATTTACAACATTGTAACAGACCATTTCCATGGAGAAACTGTGCCAAATGCTTCAGTGAATACAGAGTTCCTCCCTTCTGAGGACCTAATCATTCCACTCTTCTAGTCCACTCCCATTCATTTGTGTCAATGAGCAATAAATAAAAGCACTCTCTACCTGGGATCTGGTTAGACATGATAAAGCTGGACACAGGTGAGTGATTCCTACTGTTTTTTTTCTGTAGTCCAGGGCAATCTCTTTAATCTCATCCACAGCACTGCAGCACACCATTTTCAGGGAGCTTGTCTTCCACCCTACATCTAAACAAGAAGAACTCTGCCATACCTTTTTGTAGACCAAGATTGTTCCTAAATGAGCATTTCCTTAATCCCCCCTTTAGCCAACTCCCATTCCTTAGTATCATTCCAATTATCTAGAAACAAGTGCTTCCCAGGATCCACAGTAGCCACACCTGGCATGGTCTTAGAAGCACTCCCAAAAAGGCAACCTACAGCCACCACACTTTCCTAAGATCCAAAGAAGGCAACAGAAACCAAGAAACAAAACACTACAAACTTACCAATGTCAACTCCAAATATTAACGTCTAAAATCACAATCTCCCCAGTCTCTGATACTTAAACACAGTGCAAAACCAAAATTATTAACACTGAAGACAATATGATTCCAACAAATTCAGCCCTACTGGAGTAGACCCTATAAAATGCAATAGAGTCAAAGTAGAAGACAAAGACTTCAAAACATGAATATGCTCAAGGACATTACAGTGGATATAGATAAAATATTAGTGATGTCTGTGAAAACACAGAGTGGAATACAATGATGAAAACAGTTCAAAACATCACAGTAGAAAAAGACACACTAAAATTGCAAACTAAATAAAAATAGAAATGAAAAAATGAGGAAGTCAAACAAAAACTCCAGAGTTAAGCCTCACCTACACAGTCCAAGACATGGAAGAGAATCTCAAGATAAGAAAAATGCTATTCTATTCAGAAAGTCTTTGTCTGGGTGAATGAGTTCAGGCTATTATTCACTTTCTCTTCAAATACCTTAACTGCACATGAACTTTGCTGAGGTTTTAACCCATTTGGAGGTGAGTTTTGTGTGAAAATGGGGATCTATTCCTATGTTTCTACATATAGACATCTACTTTAGCTAGTACCATTTGTGAAGATTATATCTTTTTTCCAGTGTGTATTTCTAGCTTCGTTATAAAAGGAATATAGAGTACAAGTACATTTACATAATATTTACATAGTCAAATATTACTCAGACATTTAAAAAATCAAATCATGATTCTTGAAGATAAAGGCACTTTTGCAGGAAACTGAGAATGAGAGAACCTAGACCCCAAAAGTTATATGTGGTATGAATTTGCTCATACATAAATATTAGTTTTAAGATATATGATATCCAAGCAAGTAAACATAATGCCACAGGGGACACATACCGATTAAGGACTGGGAGTAAGATGGAGGCAGAGATTTCTCCCTAGGAATGGGAAATAAAATAGGTAGTTACAATTTGAAGGTGGACTAAAAGGATACAATTGAAGGGGGTTGGGAAAGGAAGAGGGCAATGAAAAGGTAACACAAAGAGAGAGAGGTAAAATTAAGGGCCATTTGTTTGGTACTGTAGAAACCTAATGCAATAGAAACTTTCTAAAATATATACATGTAAAAAGCCAATATAAATGAAATCACCACATAACAGGAAAGTCCCAACTGGAAATCTTTTGTCACTAAATAAAGCATCCAGTACTGGTAATTGGTTATATTTTACTGAGGTCAAAGTAGTGTGATTGTAATGTCAAAACAAAACAGACTTTTGTCAAGACTATAGGTTGCTCTCCACAAAATGAGTGGAATGTCCTATTGCTTGAGGCAACACATAAATCATTGAACATAGAAAAATAGAGCTTGTGCCTACATAAAACCTTCACACCTACATTCCAGCAATTTTGGTATGGGAAGTATTCTGCAACTACAAAAGAAGAAATATAAACACTAACCCCACTACAAAACTTTTGAACTATAGCGATCTCCTACCTGTAAAACAATATTAGTGCAACAGTTGTAGGAGTAAATAACCAATCTATAGTTTGACTTAAGGCCCACTTCACATGATGGAATCCACACCTGACACTGGTTTATTGATCAAAAAAAAAAAGAAATTACATAGCCCATGGTTCTAGGGAAAAAGCAAATACTACATTCTACTAAAAGTAATAAAATGACCATTGCCAGCATTCTGCTATACTTATAGACCAGTATCTTGTTTAGCCATCATCAAAAAGATGCAGGATGATCAGATGTCATCCTGCATCTGATGTAGACAAATTCAGAGACCCATAGAGAAAATAGACAGTCAGGGAGAGACCTCAGAATATGCCTTCCAGGCTCTTCAATAATTCATCCAGAAGAGTGTAAGAGCCAGAAAGGATAGAGGATATCAAAGAACAAAGCACTATAAATTAAGAGGACTGAAGAATATATAAACTGTGAGAGACTGAGGCAGCATGCACAAGGCCTTTAATATTCTGTCTCTAGCCCTATCTATAACTGATAAGTGCTTGCAAATGAAATGTAGTTTTCTCCAAGGGACACTCATTTTATCCAAGGAACTACACTTAATTGTATTTTTAAGAGTACATTCCAAAAGGTAGATGGCCAAAAATTTCCCTCACTGGCAAGTTTGGATTCTCATGTCCTATAATTCTGCCATTCATTTAAAAAGAATTATCATCACAGTTCTCATTTTAATTTGCTGAATTTTTTCTATTTTTAAAGCTACATGTCCTCTCTGTGTATACCATTGTTTCAAGTTTATTATTTTATGGGATTCCTGCATATACGAACAAGTGTACATCACTTCCCAACTTGGGCTCTTTTTCTTTTTTTGTTTTTTCTTACTCAGATGTGTTTGCTTTTGTCTTTTTGTTATTTTATTTTCTTATTATACATTATAGCCCTCCTTGTTTAATAGGAGGGTGAATTTAGACAGGATAGAAGGGGAAATGGGGAAGAGTTGCCAGGATTAGAGGAAGAGAAAAATTTAATCTAGGTGAATATATAAGTAAAGTGATTATTTTTAAAACAAAAAAAAGGAGGAGAAGAAGAAGGAGGAGGAGGAAGAGAAAAAAAAGAAGGAGGATTTGGAGAAAGAGGAGAAGCAGGAGGAGGAGAAGGATGAGAAGAAGAAGAAGAAGAAGAAGAAGAAGAAGAAGAAGAAGAAGAAGAAGAAGAAGAAACAATTATGTAAAAAAAAAATGTTAAATAGCCATTCACAAAAGATCCAGAAAATTTAAAAAGTGCAAAAAGTAATTTATGAATAATAGAAATAGAAAAAGAAGACAAAACTCACATCAAAATCCTAGAAAATATTTTCAGCAAAATAATAGAAAAATGTATCCTTAACCTAATAAAGAAGGGGTAACCTATAAAAGTACAAAACGTATATAGAACAACAATTAAAGTATACCAGAAAAGAAATTGTGCTCAGCACATAAAATCATAACGTTAAATGTAAAGAAAAGTACATTAAACAAAAAAGGGATATTAAAAGTTGCAAGTTGAAAATACTGAGTTGCATATAAATTCAGGCTCTTTAGAGTAACTCCTGATCTCTCAAGAGAGATTCTAAACCTAGAATGGCTGAGACAAATTATATATCATATTTAAGGGACCCTTATTCCTATATCCAGTAAACTTTCAATAATAAATGATGAATAAAGATATATTGCATAATAAAACCAAATATGAGCAGTATCTCTGTAAAACTCCCTCACTACAGAAGCCAATCAAAGCAAAACTCCTATTTAAAAATGTTAATCATACCCAATAAAAGACAAAAAAATGAATAATCCCAAGCATCAAATAAAAAGAGGCAAAACCCCCACACCATAACTGCAAAATAAAGAGAAATAATAAACATTGTTCATTGAAAACGCTGAACTTGGTTTTTCAGTTCTCCAATAGAAGGACAGGAACTAACAGAATGGACTAGACAAAAAATATCCTTTCTTCTGCTGCACCTACTGAACACTCTTTACCATCCAGGTTAGATAGAATCGCTGTGTAAAAGGATGGAAGGAGACAGTAGAAGAAAGTGGACCAAGAAAGAAGTTTAGAGGAACTTTATTTTATATAGTTCACGCAAAAAATACCTAAAATTTTTGAGTCAATTTAAAAGAGAATATATACTGTACATACTGAATGAGGAGTTCTACCATTATCCATATGAAAACAACAGATGACTTGGACAGGTCCAGCACATATATATACTCATGTTTACTGAAACACAGCTGACTCTGTGCTAAGATAGAATAGACTTGATTGTCCAGAATCATATCAGTGCAAAATATTATATTATTCAATTTTTTATTCATGAAAAACATGTACATTTTTTGAGATTTTAATATAATCACATTTTTTTCTCATTTCTTTGTCCTCCCTACAAAATCTCCCACACAGCCCTCTTTTGGGTCTTTCAATTTCAAGTCTTGTGGTGTCAATAACTGCTATTACATGTATTATGCATTATGTATGCGTGTGTGTGTGCATGTGTGTGAGAGAGAGCATTTAACATTTCAAGAAAGTCAATCATTTTACTTTGAAATTGTGGATGAACTAAAAATGTATCATCAAAAATTGTGACCTTAGCTAGACACAGAAATCAAACATTGTCTGACTTCACTCCTAATTGTGCTATAAGCAGTCAGTACCCTGAAATAAGAATTGAATGATCAGTATTAGAGCCTGAAAATCAGGGTGTTGTGGCATGACTTGTCAAAACAACATATTTCAGTGACAAGAGAGGAGTAATATAAAGAAATACTTCAGGATAAGAACAGAATGGCTATTAACAGTAACATACATTGTTTACTTGAAAAGTATTCTGTGTATATTTTTAAAATCTCAATAACCAAATATAATTTATGTGAAAACGATATTAATTTATTTATATATTATTTTATTCTTTCATCATTTTTCCTTCCATTTTCACCCTCCAGAGTTTTGAATAAACACACTTTGATCTTTTGAAAATTCAAGCCACTTTTCATAAACTATTTTTTCATACTTAACATGTCAAAATTTAATTTATAATACATTATACTATATTACAATATCAGGAATATGTAACAAAACACTGAATTTTATCAAGGGTATTTATTATATATAGTATTACAGGAAAAAGAAAAATGTGTAGAGATGAAATACTATTCTTTCTAGTTGTTTTTAAGAGACAGTTGCCTGAGTCCAGCCATCTCAGGAAAAAAAAAAAAACACCTTATTTTTTTCTTTTTTATTGATTATTACAATTTATTCACTTTGTTTTCTGGCTGTAAGTCCCTCCCTCATTTTCCACCTGTTACAACCTGCCTCCCTCTTCTACCCTTATGCCCCTTTCCTAGTCCACTGATAGGGGAAGTCCTCCTCCCCTACTATCTTATCCTAGCCTAGCCTATCTTATCAAGTCTTACCAAGAATGGCTGCACTTTCTTCCTCTGTGACCAGGCAAGGCTGTACCTTCCAGGAGTAGGTGATCAAGGAACCTGCCACTGAGTTCATGTTAGAAACAGCTGCTGTTACCCTTAATAGGGAACTCACATGGAAACTGAGATACTTATGAGCTACATCTGAGCAAGGGTTCTAGGTGTTCTTTATGCATGGTCCTTGGTTGGAACAGGACAGACCTCCAGGGCCCATATTTTTTGGCTCAATTGGCCTTCTTGTGGAGGGGCTCTCCCATCCAGGTCTTTCTATCTCCTGAATCTTCCATATTATTCCATGCTCTCTGCTCAAAATTTGACTATGAGTTTAATCATCTGCTTCAATTCTCTGCTAGATAGATTCTTTCAGAGGCCCTCTGCGGTAGATTCCTGCCCTGTTCCCTGTCTTCTCCCATTACTGATGTCTATCCCATTTTTGCCCTTCTAAATGAGGATTAAGCATTTTCCCTAGGGTTCTTCCTGTTGTTTAGATCCTTTAGGACTATAGTTTTTAGTATTTTAATCCTACATTATTTGACTAATATCCACATATAAGTGAGTATATACCATGAGTGTCTTTCTGCTTCTGGATACCTCACTCAGAGTGATCTTTTCTAGTTGCATCCATTTGCCTGCTGATTTCCTTGTTTTTAATTGATAAATAGTATTGCATTTTATAAATGTGCTACAATTTCTGTGTCTATTCCTCGGTTTGGGGACATCTAAGTTGTTTCCAGATTCTGGCTATTATCAATAAAGCTGTTATGGGTATAGTTGAGCAAATGTCCTTTTTGTATGGTTGATAATTTTCTGAATATATGCCCATGGTTGGTATAACTGAATATTCTAGAAGCACTATTCATAATTTTCTGAGAAAGCACCAGATTGATTTCCAAAGTGGTTGTACAAGTTTATATTCCCACCAGCAATGGAGGAGGGTCACTTTTCTCCACATGCAGTCCAGCTTGTGTTGCAGATGATGTGATACTATACATTAATAACACTAAAAATTCAACCAGGGAACTCCTACAGCTGATAAACAACTTCAGCAAAATGACTGGATACAAAATTAAATTTAAAAAAAATTGAAGCCCTCCTGTATACAGAAGACAAATGGGCTCAGAAGGAAATTAGGGAAACAAAACCCCTTCACAAAAGCCACAAATAACATAAAGTACCTTGGTGTGACTCTAATCAAGCAAGTGAATGACTTGTATGAAAAAAAAAGAACTTCAAGGAAGATATTAGAACATCTCCCATACTCCAGGATTGGTAGGATTAACATAGAACATAGAATGGCCACTCTATCAAAAGAGATCTAAAGACTCAATGCAATTCCAATCAAAATACCAGCACAATTCATTACAGACCTTGAAAGAACAATTCTCAGTTTCATATGAAAAAACAAAAACCCCAGAATTGATTAAAAAATGCCTGTACAATAAAAGATTTTCTGGAGGTATCTTTATCCGAGATCTCAAGTAGTACTATAGCACAACAGTAATAAAAAATGGCATGGTACTGGCAACTGTACTTTAAATCTTAAAGGGGTGTGCATCTACTCATTAATCATTTTTATTAAATCATATCAAGAAGCTGAGGGGGATAACAAATATAGGGGAATCAACTGCTGTCTCAGTTTTAGACCCAGTTTGAGGGAGTCCAGACAGCCAATGCTACCTTGGACTATTGTTTTGGCTCACCAACCTTAAAATATCCCTGGCTTTTCTATTAACAGTGTACTTTTCTTAACTTTAAATTGTTCTTTAAGATTTTTTACATCAGAGTCATTAGCAAAAACATCTTCCCTGACTTTGATAAACAATCTATTTTTCCAAATTGTTTCTAAGTATAATGGTCATTGCTAACAATCTACATTTATGGCTCCTTTCAAGGGCAGTGGTTAATTCATTAATCTGCTCCAGTAAACATGTAAAAAGAGATAAAGCATTGTTAATTCTAAATGCCAGTGATATTGCCCAGTGATGAGCTAGAAGACTTCTTAGAGTTTTCATACAACTCATGTTATGAGGTATATGGGCATCATAAGGGCAACAAGCAGAGATATGCTACATAAGAGCATAAAGTCCTCAGGAAAATCAGTTCTTAGGATTATGCTTCTCCAAGACAAACTCATCATGCCTATGCTCACAGGGGAGCCACATTCCATGAGTTCTACAACTATTTTACTGTTGCTCCTGCATGGCTCTTGACAAGAACAGGTAGCCAAAATAGTTTGCCTATGGATGGGTGAGGGTGGAGTGAGGTTAGCTCAGGCCCTGGAAAGAAGAATTCATGGTATTGCATGGGCTGTACTAGCCTGGAAGACCAGATAAGATGGAAGGAGTGAAGTCTTGCTGGGAGAAAATGGCAGGTAGATTTGATTTGATATGTTAACTAGGAACTTCTGCCATTAGTTCCAGGTTTGAATCCTACTTCTATGGTAACCTAAACTTCAGAGAGAGAAGCATGGTCTCCATTAGATAATGATCTTCAAGTAAGCCCACAGGGAAGAAAGGTGACAAAGACAAAGATTCTGTTTTTCTTTTCTTTCTATATATCTTCTTCTCTTTGAGGGAGGGCAGTTACCCAAACTAGACTCAAATTTTTGCTTTTTTTGTTTTGTTTTTCTTACTATATTTTATTTTATTAATTGTTTTTATTTTTCACAATTTATTCATTATATATGCTGATTGAAGGTCACTTCCTCAACTCATACTGGTCCCACCCTCCCTCCATCTTCCCCCATCCCCTTTCCCTAGCCCACTCAAAAGGGGAGTTCCTCTCCTCTGCCATCCACCCATACGTTATCAGAACAGTACTCAGCTATTAAAAACAGAGAAATAAAATTTCTGCTCTTATTTCTTTTCCATGGGCCACTGTACTCACCTCAGAAGATTCCATGCCATGAAGTTTGCCTGCAATCTTACCATGACCTAAACACTAAGTATAACTCATTTTAAAGAGTCCCACCCCCAGACACTGTTTGATTGACCATTTCACATCCAGAAACATGTGAAATTTGAAATGCTATGAAGTCTGAAACATTTTATCACAGGCATTTCAGAGAATGTGATTCTCTTGCTGCCTGGAGGGCTGTTTTCCACCAGCCCAGGAAGGCATGAGGGGCAGAAGATGAGAAGTATAAAGCTTGGAAAGCCCGCAAGCATAACAGTGGTCAGCCACTCTGGGAACCACCTCAGAAAGTAAGTTCAACTTTAATTCTAGAAAAGAGAAAACAGAGGCTTATATCCCTTGGGGAGTGCCTGCAATGCTCCAAGTATAGGTGTAGATAACTGTTTAATACTAGGCAATTGAAGGATGCTTGATTTGCATTGAACAGCACATTCCTATCATATCAACAAGAAGAACAATAACACAAAACCAAATTATCCTATATTTGAAGGGAGGGGAGAGTTATCAGGGATCTGTGTCAAAGGCCATCTATCAAATTTGATTGGTGGTGTCGATGTCTAAAGACACTCTCCAGATGAAGTCAGGCAGAGAAAACTCACCCTTGAGATGGTTACACATTTAGGCCAGAAGCAGGGTCATACATGGAAAAGAAAGCCTCCTCCCTCACATCTCAAAATTCAGTCTGAGTTGTGATGGTTTTCAATAGAACCCCTGGAACAATAGGTATGTGTACACAAAGAAACTTCTACAGGATACCACTGTTGTGTTACTCTCAGAGAACTTCCTGGTTGGTGTTAGTTCACCATTCCCTACATATTCATCCACTGGACTGAAAGTGTCTTGTGTAAAGTGAGGCAATTGAAAACAGTAGATGTTGAGAATCAGGTTTATCAATAAGTCTTCCCTAAACACATTATATAATACTTTTGCATGTAATTGATATTTACCATTCATTGTATTCTTTTTAAAAATAAGTTTATTTACTTTACATTCCAATCATGGTCCCCCTACCTTCTCTCCCCCATTACTACCCTCCATTCCTATTTCCCCTATTCCCTTTCCCCTTCCCCTTCAGAAAAGGGATGTCATTTCCATTGAGCTAGTTTTTCAGTTCATTTGCATCTCAGTGGACCAAAGAACAAAAAATCCTTTCCACATTGCTTATATTCACAGAATTCCTCTCCAGTAAGGATACTTTTATGATGATGATGACTCTAGATTTGTGCAAGGCCTCACCATTTTAAAACATTCATAAGTTTTCTCTCCAGTATGAATCATTTCATGATGATGAAGATTATACAAATATGAATGGTTTCACCATGTTTAAAGCACTCACAGGCTTTCTGTCCATTAGGATTTCTTTCATGAGTGTGAAGATGATTCTGAAGTCCAAAAGTTTTATTCACATTGGTTACAGACAGACAGCTTCTTTGCAGTATGTGTTCTTTTATGTATTAGGAGATGTTATGTGCAAAGGCTTTGCCACATAGGTATATTTGTGTGGTTTTCCTCCAGAATGTGTTGTTGTCTTAGGAGATGATTGTTAAATGCAAAGGCTTTATCACACTAATTACCCTCACAAGGCTTCTCTCCACTGTGTTTTTTCATGTTTTCGGAGACTATTCTGCTGTGCAAAGGCTTTATTACATTGGGTATATTCATGAGGTTTCTTTCCAGTGTGTGTTCTTTTATGCCGTATGAGATTACTGTTTTCAGCAAAGGCTTTACCACACTGGTTACATTCATAAGGTTTCTCTCCAGTGTGTGTTCTTTTATGGCTTAAGAGAGTACTGTTTTCTGCAAAGGCTTTACCACACTGGTTACAATCATAAGGTTTCTCTCCAGTGTCTGTTCTTTTATGCCATATGAGATCACTGTTTTCTGCAAAGGCTTTACCACACTGGTTACATTCATAAAGTTTCTCTCCAGTATGTGTTCTTTTGTGCCACGTGAGATAACTATTTTTTGCAAAGGCTTTACCACATTGATTACATTTATAAGACTTCTCTCCTGTGTGTGTTCTTTTATGCCACATAAGAACAGTGGTATAGTGAAGGCTTTTCCACATAGAGTGCATTTAAAGGGTTTCTCTCCAGTATGACTACTTTCATGCCTGCAAAGATAATTGGCACATGTGAAAGATTTACCACAGTCATTTCATTACCCTAATAAATATATTTATCTATATGAATTAATTTTATAATTCAGTCTAATGGTAAAGAAGAATAAAATTTTAAAGTTTTATCACTTTATTTACATTTATGATATTCCCCTTCATTATGGTATTTTTGAAGTTCCCCGTGATGGTAAGAGCATTTCTTATGTGGTTCACTTTTATAGCATCATTTTTCTATAAGAGGTTTTCTCATGTACATGAAGAGTATTGTAAGAATTCAGAGGTTTACCAAAGCAATCCCGTTCACAAAATTTGTACAGTATGAATGACACTTCATTTACAAAGTGAGCCAGGACAAGCAGAAGTTCCAAATTTCTAGTACTCATAAGTATTTTCAGCAGTGTGATTTTGCTGATGAATTCTCAGTGAAGTTGCAAAACCTATTAACTGTTACCTTGTATCACATTCAGAAAATCTACTTAAAGTGGCGACTTCTACAAAATTAATTGTTCTTGGAGAAACACAGGTACACTGCTTCTTTCAATATCTCTACGGTCATGTGTCTTATAAACATTGTGACATATGATGTACCAATTTAAATTACAAGAAAAATAAAAGATTCCCACATTGAATTAACACAGTTTGTTTTTTGTTCATCATAGACATGTCATATAGGGATTAAGGTTTCTCCACAACTATATTCTTGACTCTCATAAGCTGCTCCTTTCACTAAAATTTAAAATGTTACTGCATGAATATGAGTAACACTGGTTGTACTATGAAATATTTGCTTATTAGAAGGTTTTGGACACATACTGATCACCTATTCAATGTGTATACCTCTTACAATATCTGGGTAGATAGAATGAGACTAAACAGACTGAATTAGAATGCAGTACTTAATTATCCTATATGTGATGGGAAAATCTCCAAGTGCAGTTGAAAGTCACTGCTGAAGTTTAAGATCCTTAGCAGGGTGATGCATTTCTAGGAATTTCCAGAAGCTTGTTGGAGCAGTTTCCTTCTCAGGAAAGGGTTTACCTAATAATATATCCTGAGGGCTATGTGAGCTCTTTACATGACCCAGGGTCATACAGATCAGGAGGCAGATTTGTAGGCGCTTCACTGAGAAAACAGAGTTCACCATCATAGATCGAGTGTAAACAAGTGGCTATCCAGAGATGTCAGACTTCACCCTAATCCAGCAAAGCCTAACATATCCCTTAAATGTTTGTTGTTTCTTGGCTTTATTTAAGGAATTTATTTGTTTCCTCCAATTGTTTGATTATGTTCTGCCTGGATTTCTGTATGGAATTTATCCATACCACATACCACAGCATATCCTGAATATACAAACATAGCTGAAAGCACAAGAAAAGATCTTAAAACAAACTACATGAAGATGATATTGGTTGTTAAAGCAATTAGTGCAAAAAAGATGTTTAAGTGTATAATACAAACTCACTGTTTCTTAAAATTCTGCTTTCTTCCACTTGGCTTAGAAGTTTACATTTTCTTACACCAATGCATACATATATCCCATCATCAGTCAGAAAATAATATGGTTTCCAAGTGATTCTAACAGATATCTTTTTTCTTTATCTTAAGAGTATGAGATAATTTTAGTAGTCACAATCATTTTTTCTAATATTGAAACATTTGTATGCTTTAATGGAATCTCTTCCATTGGAATATCCCTCCACCTCCAATACATTTTTTTATTGTTGCCAAAAGAAATAACCATATTGCACAAGTTGAGTAATGCCCAGTGATTTCTTTGATTTTGATTTTGACTATAAGCCTATTATATTTGCTTATAGGACTGTGTTATATTTATAGGCCTATCTTTGTGTTTGTTTTTGACAGGGGTGCTTTGTATATTGAGAGATTTGATTAGATATAATCTAACTATATTGTTTCTCTTGAAAGTTATAGACCTTTACATATTTTTGCCTTCTGAAAATTTATTATATTATGCTATAATTCCTTTAGTTTTCTTGATTAAGAAACTTGATTTAATGAAAGAGCTTTACTTTTCTCTTCTTGATATTAAAAGCTTGCCTCTCCTCATTTCTTGGTATATCTGTGTTTTCAAGTTGTTGAAATCATCAATGTCTCGATTTTTACTACCTAAATGACTGATAGAATTAACATGTTGTTGGAGTGTTTTTAAAACTTTCACATATATGGTTCTCTCCTTGTCCTTATTAGCTTCAGTTGTCAACATTTCAAAGCCTACAGTTATCTGAGGGAGCCTCAATTAAGGGCATGCCCTCATCAGAGAAGGTGGTTGCTATATCTACGAGAGATTGTGTTGACAGATGATTGATGTGGGAAGGCTCTTCCACTGAGAGATGAATATCCCTAAGCAAGTGGGCCTGGGCTGCATAAGATAACTACCTGAGCATAAGACAGTGATGAAGTAAGAGACCAACCCAGGAAACATTTGCCCATGGCTTTTGCCTTAATTTTCTTCAAGATTGACTTTCTATGCTAAACTCCCAAAATAATGGACTATGATCTGACAGTACCAAACTAAACATGTAAACCCATTCATGACCTGAGGTGCTTTTAGTTAGGGGATTTAGTCACAACAATAAAGTAGCAAATTAGAACAAAAATCATATGCAAACAGTGATTTATCTGTGGCACAGAATCTTGG
The DNA here is from genome assembly GCF_030254825.1 of Meriones unguiculatus. Taxonomy (NCBI): domain Eukaryota; kingdom Metazoa; phylum Chordata; class Mammalia; order Rodentia; family Muridae; genus Meriones; species Meriones unguiculatus. The sequence continues at coordinate 195,864 of NW_026843684.1, forward strand.
AATGTTCTCTTTTTAAGGAATGTGGAAATCATCATGATTTAAGACGGCAAAAGCATTAGGAAGCTGCATAAATAGCTTCATCAGCTATTCTGGTAGGACCTAGAAGATCAGAGTGTTGAGAGTAATGCAGACAGAGAAAGTCCAGGCCATAGGATTTCAGTGGAAAATAGACTCCATGGAAAATTAGGCTAGAGGTCATTTGTGTGATATTTTAGCTGAAAATCATACTTATTCTGCCTATGCCCTGAGAAATTGAGTAAGGCAGAATTAAAAAAAAATAATGGCCTGGATTTCTTACTTGGAATACTAAATCTCTTGAATGGTTATTGTTAGTGAGACAGTCAAGACCATAGTGAAAGAAAGAGACAAGTGGAGCAGAAATAAATGTAAAATCTTTGGTTTCTTGAGAAAAGTGTGACTAGGTAGTTTCAGATGGCAGTCACATTCTGAAACAAAGACAGTAATTATCAAGGAGATTATCACCATCAAAGAGAAGATCCTAGCTCTGGATTTGAAGCCTAAGATGGTGTCCATACAGTAATGCTCCCCACTGCTAATTCTTCTGTTAATGGAAGGAGTAAGCAAATTGATTCCTAGTGCCAGGAATGAACTTCATATAAAACGTTCTCCAAAACTGGTCCAAGTATGGCACGGTCCATCCCAATTTAGAATCCAACTTGACAAGCTCACCCATGTTGTGCTGGTTCTAGAAACAAGAAAGATGCAAAATTTAAGGTAATATATTCTTTCTTTGTAGCTTCAGTTCAGCACTGTGCCAGCCGTCTGTGTTTGACACAGTCAGATCCCCAGTAAAGACACTGTAAAAGTTCATTGCATGAAGTTTTGAGGGTGAAGCCTGAGTTGCATCTTGACACTACAAGGTGTTGAGATATCTAAGTTATGAGACACCTCCCATAGAATGCTTCCTGTAGGGAGTGGAAGTAACCAAACTTGGAGATGTATGAGGTGTTGCAGGGATAGGACCATCTAAGACTTTTGAAACAGCATCAGAATTTGTTGTTTTCCTTGCTGATCTTCTTTCCTTGGTCCAGTCTTCCCCAACTATGTACACATTGCTCTATACTGGAATGGGAAAAGGTATTCTGTGCATCTATGTTGGAATGATATAACTTGTTTCTGATGTTACAAGATGTAGCAGCCAAGAGATTTTCTTGTGTGTCAGAGGAGACTTCAGACATTTGACCAGTGTATGAGCTATTTCAGAATTTTAGGATCTTTGAAATTAGACTACATTTTCATCAAGGGATGACAATAATCCTTTAGTGAATTTGGTCATAACTTCTTTGATTGAATCATAAAAGCTCCCAGAGAAAATTATGTTTCTGTTTTTTTACATTGAAGATTAAGTTTCTGTGTAGCCCTGCCTGTCCTGTATGTAGACCAGGCAGGTTTGGAACTTACAGCTCTAACTCCAATCTAGTGTTGGGCTTAAATTTAGGCCAACATGCCTGGTATCAACATCATCATCATTGGCTGCTGAGCCTGGAATATAGGGTTTTAGGTATTTTACTTTGTTTTGTTTGGTTTTGTATATGTAAGCATAGGTTTTTGTGCTGATCTTCATCCACATCTTCCATTTGAAATTTGGCAGGGAGTATATTTAATTTCTTAGGATGGCATTTATTCATGACACTAACACTACCTGAGCTTTCTAAGTCTTTGAATTGTAGGTGTGTGACGCTCTTCTTACCTTTTGTATTTGTTTTTTTTAATTTTGTTTGTTTTATTCACATTTAATTTATTTTTAATTTAAATTTGTTTTTTTATTTATGCTCTGACATAAACTCGAGTCTTTCATCACCTCCACCTTGGTGATGCAGCTTTGCAATGCCACAGAGGAAGATGATGCAGCCATCCTTGATGAGACCTGATAAGCTAGAAGGGGAGGAGATCCTTCCCAATTAGGAGACTAGAGAAAGGGCATAGGGGCAGAAGAAGGAGGGTGGGTGGGACTGGGAGCAGATGAGGGAGGGAGCTATGGCAAGGATACAAAGTGAACACATTGTAATAAATAAATTAATTAAATTAAAAAATAATTTATCCACTTAACATCCCAATTTTAATCTTCTCCCTTGACTCTTCCTTGTCTCACCCTCCATTCTTCTTCCCTCCTTATCCCACTTCCTATATCTCAGATACAGGGAACCCTCCTCTCCTACCATCTGAACCCAGCCTATCAAGTCTCACTAGGACTGCCTGCATCCTCTTCCTCTGTGTCATAGCAATGCCCCCTCCACAAAGGGGAAATGATCAAATAGCAGACAACAGAGTCCATGTCAAAGTCAGCACCTTCTCCCCTTACTATGGATCGAACATGGAGACTGAGCTGCCTATCAGCTACATCTGAGCAGGGGTCTGGTTCCTCTTCATGAATGGTCTTTGGTAGGTCCATCAATCTCTGCAAGTCCCCATGGGCCCAGATTTGTTGTCCTTGTTGCTCGTCTTATGGAGGTCCTACCAGCTCTGGGTCTTTCTATCCCCCATGCTTTCCTATGATTCCCTGTGCTCTACCCAAAGTTTGGCTGTGAATCTTAATATCTGCTTCGATCCCCTGCTGGGTAGAGCCTTTCAGAGGACATGTATGTTAGGCTCTCATCCTGTTCCCTCTCCTCAGTCACTTCTGATGTTGATTCTATTTGCCCTTTTGAATAAGAATTGACCATCCTACATAGGGTCCTCTTTTTATTTAGCTCCTTTAGGCCTGTGGATTGTAGTATGTTTATCCTGTATTATGGCTATTATCCACTTACCATGCATGTCTTTCTGGTTTTGGAATAACTCACTTAGGATGATCATTTCTCGTTCCGTCCACTTGCCTGAAAATTTCATGGTTTCCTTTTTTTTTAAATACCTGAGTAGCATTCCATTGTGTAAATGTACCATAATTTCTGTAAAGCATTTGTTCAGCTGAAAGACATGTAGGTTGTTTCCTGATTCTGGCTATTATGAATATAGGTGCTATGAACATAGTTGAGCAAATATTTTTGTTGAATGGTCGAGCATCTTTTTGATATATGCCCAGGAATGGTAGAGCTGGGTCTTGAAGTTACACTATTTCCAATTGTCTGAGAAAACATCAGATTGATTTTTAAAGTGGTTGTATAAGTTTGCACACCCACCAGTAATGGAGGAGTGTCCCTCTTTCTCCACATTCTTACTTCAGGTTTTTATCTTAGCCATGATGGGTTTAAGATGGAAAGTCAGAATCATTTTGATTTGCATTTCCATGATGACTATAGATATTGAGCATTTATTTAAGTGTTTTCCACCATTTGATATCCCTCTGTGGAGAATTCTCTGTTTAGTTCTGTACCCCAGTTTTAAAATGGATTATTTGGATTGTTAGAGTTTAATTTCATGAGCTCTTTATATTTTGTATTTATTAGCCCTCTCTGTTGTATGAAGATCTTTTGTCAGGCTGTAAGCTGTCATTTTGTTCTGTTGACAGAGTTCTTTGCTTCACAGAAGTTTTTTGTTTCATGAGATCCTATTCATTAACTCTTGATCTTAGAGCCAGTGCTCTTGGTGTTCTGTTGAGGAAGTTATCTTCTATGCCAATGAGATCAAGGGTCTTTCCAACTTCTTCTTCTAACAGATTTAGTGTATCTGGTTTTATGTTGAGGTCTTTGATCAACTTGGACTGTAGTTTAGTTTAGTGCAGGATGATAAATATGGATCTATTCTCATTTTTCCACATGTAGACTTCCAGTTAGATCAGCACCATTTGTTGAAGATGCTGTCCTTTTTCCAGTGAATGGTTTTGGCTTCTTTTTCAAAAATCAAGTGTTTGTAGGTGTGTGGGTTTATTTATAGGTCTTCACTTCAATTCCATTGATCCACCATTCTGTTTGTATTAGAGTACTGTGCAGTTTTTATTAGTATTGATTTATAGTAGAGCTTGAGATCAGGGATGGTGATACCTTTTGAAGATCTGCTATTGTACAGGATTGTTTTAGCTATTTTTGCTTTTTTAGTTTTCCATATGAAGCGGAGAATTGTTCTTTCAAGTTCCTTAAGGAACTGTGTCGATATTTTGACGGGAATATCATTGAATCTGTAGATTGTTTTTGGTAAGATGGCAGTTATTACAAGATACATTATGTTTTTTATTCCCTGGTGATTGTGAAGGGTGTTATATTCCTAATTCTTTCTCAGTCCATTTGTCTTTTTTAATTTTTTATTTAACTTCTATTAATTACACTTTATTCATTTTTTATCTCCCCATAAGCCCCTCCCTCTTTTATATACAGGAGTGCTACTGATTTTTTTTTGAGTTAACTTTATATCCAGCCATTTTGCTGAAGTGTTTTTCAACTGTAGGACTTCCCTACAGTAGAATTTTTGGGGTCATTTTTTATACTGTCATATCATCTGTGAATAGTGATATTTGACCCATTCCTTATCAATTTGTGTCCCCTTGATCTCCTTTAGTTGTCTTATTGCCCTAGATAGGACTTTGAGTACTGTATTGAAGAGATTTGGAGAGAGTGTGTAGCCTTTTCTTGTCCCTGAGTTCTGTGGAATTGATTTAACTATCTTTCCATTTAATTTGATGTTAGCTATAGGATAGCTGTATATTTTCTTTACAACTTGTAGATCTGTGCCTTTGTCTCCAGTCTCTCCAAGACTTTAAACAAGAATAACTGTTGGATATTGTCAAATGCTTTTTCAGCATCTAAGGAAATGATCCTGTGTTTTTTTTCCAATTTGTTTATATTATGAATTAATATGCCTTATATTGAACTATCCCTGCATGCCTGGGATGAAGCCTTCTTGGTATTGGTGGGTGATATCTTTGATATGTTCTTGGATATGGTTTGTTAGTGTTTTATTGAGAATTTTTGCATCATTGTTCATAAGAGATTGGTCTGAAGTTCTCTTTCTTTTTGGGGATCTTTGAGGATTTATCAAGGTGACTGTGGTCTTACAAAAGGAGTTTGGTCATGTCGTGTCCATCTCTATTTTGTGGAATAATTTGAAGAATATCGGTTTTCACTCTTCCTTGAAGGTCTTGTATAATTCTGCTCTGAAATCATCTCGCCATTCGCTTTTTTAGGTTGGAAAGATTTTAATGGCTGCTTCTATTTTTTTTTTTTTTTTGCCTGTATAAGACTATTTCATATCTTTACCTGATTTTGATTCAACTTTGGTAAGTGGAATCTAACAAGAGAATTGTATATTTCATTTAGATTTTTAGATTTTGTGGCATATAGGCTTTTGACATAACAGCTAATGGTTCTTTGGGTTTTCTCAGTGTCTGTTATCTCTCTCTCTTCCTGTCAGACTTTGTTGATTTGGATAGTGTCTTTCTGCCATTTACTTAGTTTGGCTAAGAGTTTGTCTATGTATTTGATTTTCTCTTGGTTTTGTTGATTCTTTGAATTATTCTCTTTGTTTCTAATTTATTGATTTCAGCCCTGAGTTTGGTTATTCCTAGTGGTCTACTCCTGTTGGGTGTGTTTGCTTCTTTTTTTTTAAGGGCTTTCGGGTGTGCCATTAAGTTGCTTGTATGGGATGTCTCCAATAGCTTTTGAAGGCCTTTAATGCTATTAAAACTCCTCTTAGGACTGCTGTCATTGCATCCCATGAGTTTGGGTATGATGTGCATTCATTTTCATTGAACTGTAGGAAGTTCTTTCTTTATTTCTCCCCTGACCTAGATTTCATTGAGTAGGGAGTTGTTCAGTTCCCACGTGTGTGTAGGCTTTTTATTATTTCTGTTATTGTTGAGGTCTATCTTTAGTCCATCATGGTCTGATAGGATACAAGACATTATTTCAATCTTGTTGTATCTTTTGAGGCCTGGTTTGTGACCTATTGTATGGTCAGTATTGGAGAAGGGTCCATGAGGTGCTGAAAGAAGATATATTCTTTTCTGTTTGGGTTAAAAAATTCTCTAGATATCTATTAGGTCCATTTGATTCATGACATCCATTAGTGTCATTATCTCTCAGTTTAAGTTCTGTTCCATTGCTCTGTCCCTTGATGATAGTGACATATTGACATCTCCCATTATTAATGAATGGTGATTAATATATTCTTTAAGCTTTATTAACATTTCTTTTACAAATGTGGGTGTCCTTGTATTTAAGGCATTGATGTTCAGAATACAGATGCCATCTTGGTGGAAATTTCCTTCAATGAGTATGAAGTATCCTTCCTCATTTCTTTTTATTTATTTATTTACTATTTTTTAATTTAGGAGCAATAACTGATATCAGTCAATATTTTCAAAGTTTGAACATATGTGTAACAGCATAGTTTTTTTAAAAAAACATCTTTCAACATTTTACTATTTTCTTTTTTCTTATTTAATTTTTATTAATAACAGTTTATTCAATTTATATCCCCCTGTACTTTCCTCCTTCCTCCCCTCCCAATCTGACCCTAGGTCTACCCCACCCCTGTCCCTCTCCTAGTCCACTGATAAGGTAGGTCCTCCTCCCTTTCACTCTGATCCTAATCTATCAGTTCTTATCAGGAGTGGCTGCATTGTCTTCTTCTGTGGCATGGCAAGGCTGCTCCCCCCTCGGGGGGAGGTGATCAAAGAGCAGACCAATAAGTTCCTGTCAGAGACAGTCCCTGTCCCCATTACTATGAAGCCCACTTGGATACTGAACTGCCATAGTCTACCTCTGTGCAGGGATTTCAGGCCATCTCCATGAGTGGTCCTTGGCTGGAGCACCAGTTTCAAAAAGACCACTGTGTCCAGAATTTTTGGAACTGTATCTGTCCTTGTGGAGCTCCTATCCTCTCCAGGTCTTACTATCTCCTACTTCGTCCATAAGATTCCCTGCACTTTGCCCAAAGTTTGGCTATGAGTCTCAGAATCTGCCTCGAGACCCTGCAGGGTAGTGCCTTTCAAAGGCCCTCTGTGGTAGGCTCCTGTCCTGTCCCTGTTCTCTCCCTCATCTGATGTCCATCTTCTTTGCCTTTCTGCATGGGGTTTGAGCATCTTAGCCAGCATACTCCTTCCTGATTAACTTCCTTAGGTGTACAGATTTTAGTATTTTTATCCTATATTTTATATCCTATATCTACTTATGAGTGAGTATATACTCTGTGAGTCTTTCTGCTTCTGGGATACCTCACTCAGGATGATCTTTTCCACTTCCCACCATTAACCTGCAAATTTCATGTTTTCCTTGTTTCTTTATTGCTGAGTAATATTCCATCATATAGATATACCACAATTTCTGTATTCATTCTTCAACTGAGGGCCATCTGTGCTGTTTCCAGCTTCTGGCTATTACAAAAAAGCTATTACAAACATAGTTGAGCAGATGTCCTTGTTGTATACTTGAGGGCCTTTTGGATATATGCTTAGGAGTGGTATAGCTGGATCTTGAGGACACGCTATTCCTAATTGTCTGAGAAAGTGCCAGGTTGATTTGTAAAGTGGTTGTATAAGTTTACATTCCCACCAGCAATGAAGGAGGGTTCTCCTTTCTCCAAATCCTATCCATCATGAGTTGTCACTTGAGTTATTTGTCTTAGTCATTTTGATGGGTGTAAGGTGAAATCTCAGGGTGGTTTTGGTTTGCATTTCCCTGATGACTAAGAATTTTGAACATTTCTTTAAGTGTTTCTCTGCCATTCTATATTCCTCTATTGAGAATTCTCTGTTTAGCTCTGTACCCCCCCCCTTTTTTTAATTTGTGTTACTTGATTTGTTGCTGTTTAACTTCTTGAAATCTTTATAAACACTGGATACTAACCTTCTGTCAGATATAGGGTTGGTGAAAATCCTTTCCCAATCTGCAGGCAGTCATTTTATTTTGACAACAGTTTCCTTTGACTTATAAAAGTTTTTCTGTTTCATGAGGTCCCATTTATTGATTGTTGCTCTTAGAGCCTGTACTGTTGAAGTTTTGTTCAGGAAGTTGTCCCTTGTTCCAATGAGTTCAAGGCTCTTCCTCACTTTTTCTTCTCACAGGGTTAGTATGTCTGGTTTTATACTGAGGTCTTTGATCCACCTGAACTTTAGTTTTGTGCAGAGTGATAAATATGGATCTATTTGCATTTTCCTACATGTAGACATCCAGTTAGACCAGCACCTTTTGTTGAAAATGATATCTTTTTTCCATTGTATGGTATTGGCATCTTTGTCAAAAATCAGGAGTCCATAGTGTGTGGGTGTATTTCTGGGACTTCTATCTGATTCCATAGATCCACTAGTTGATGTCTATGCAAGTACCATGCAGTTCTTATTACTGTTGCTCTATAGTGCAGCTTGAGATCAGGGATGGAGATACTGCCAGAAGATCTTTTATTATGGAAGATTGTTTTAGCAATTCTGGGTTTCTTGTTATTCCATATGAAGTTGGAAATTTTTCTTTAAAGGTCTGTGAAGATTTGTGTTGGTAATTTGATGGGAATTACATTAAATCTGTAGATTGCATTTGGTAAGAGGACCATTTTTACTATGTTTATCCTGCCAAGCCATGAGCATGAGAGATCTTTCCATCTTCTGATATCTTCTTCTATTTCTTTCTTTAGAGACTTGAAATTTTTTCATACAAGTCTTTGACTTGCTTGGTTAGGGTCACACCAAGGTACTTTATGTCCTTTTTGACTATTGTGAAGTGTGTTGTTTACCTAATTTCTTTCTCAGCACTTTTGTCTTTTGTGTACAGAAGGGCTACTTATTTTTTTAGTTGATTTTGTATCCAGCCACATTGCTGAAAGTATTTGGCCACTTTAGGGGTTCCCTGGTAGAATTTTGGGGGTCACTCAGGTATACTATCATATCATCTACAAATAGTGATACTTTGACTTCTTCTTTTCCCATTTGTATCCCCTTGATCTCCTTCAACTGTCTTATTACTCTAGCAAAGACTTCGAGAACTATGTTGAAGAGATATGGAGAGAGGGGGCAGCCTTGCCTTGTCCCTGAATTCAGTGGGATTGCTTTCAGTTTCTCTCCATTCAGTTTGATGTTGGCTATATGTTTGCTGTATATCGCCTTTACTATGTTTAGGTATATGCCCTGTATCCCTGATCTCTCCAATACTTTAAACATAAATGGATGCTGGATTTTTTCAAATGCTTTTTCAGCATCTAAGGAGATTATCATGTGTTTATTTTTCTTTCAGTTTGTTAATATGGTGGATCATATCGACAGATTTTTGCATCTTGAACCACCCCTGCATACCTGGCCTGAAGCCTACTTGGTTGTAGTGGATGATACATTTGATGTGTTTTTGTATTGGGTTTGCAAAGTATTTTGTTGAGTATTTTTTCATCAATGTTCATAAGGGAGAATGGCGTGAAATAGTCTTTATGCTGGGGTATCCAGGGCTGCTTGCTCTTGAATAACTAGGTTCTGGAGATGCCATATTGCTTTGTCTTTTGCTGATTGAGCTTTTATACTGGCCTCTACCCATTGGGATATCCTAGGTTTTGGATGTTAGTTTCTGGTACTTCCTGGAATCCTGTGGTGGGTCGAATCCCCTTGGCAGGAAGATGATTTTTCCCAAAGGAGCTCTCCTCCGTTTTTTCGGTATGGTCACTGAATGACAGGTGTTTTTCAGGAATTGCCACAGCTCATCTCAGGCATACAGACCTGAGTAGTAATTGTTGCCTTTGTTAGTAAAAGGGGCTATTCTCTCACCCAGAGAAGTTCTGGAGACAGCTGCCCTGCTACTGGGTTTCTTTCTGTAAATGTAGTGAGCTGCTGCTGTAACCTGAGTGCCCTGTGGCTTGGTCAGTTTAGTTAGGGATAACTGGTTGTTCCTTGGAGCAGTATCTGGGGGTTGATCTCAGGAAACCCAGGCTTCTGTAGGTCTCAGTTTGGAGCTCTGTGCCCCAGTACCCAAGTGGTAATCTGTGGCAGGTGAGCACCACTCTCATGTGTACAGCAGGAGGCTAGAGTAGGAGCCTGTGGATAACCAGAAACTTTTCTGGAGCTAGGTGTCCTGAGGTAGGGCCAGATATTTCTCCCACCTTTGGGTTTTCTTTCAATGGGAAGACTCAGTCTGTCATGTTTGACATAGTATGTAGAATGTGTAGGCACTTGCCAATGATGGCTCCAAGCTGGTGACTGGGAAAGAATCTGAGAACTTTTCCAAGAATGTTCCTGTGTATGGTGGATGTAGTGTGTGTGTGGGGAGTTGGCTGAGTTCTCTAATCTGGGATCTGCTGTTTCCCTGCCTGTGGGGTTTTCTCCAGACGGGGAAACCCAGCCTCTAGAGTCGTGGCGCACACAGTTCTGTGATGCAGAGTAGGGTATGGAGGGCTAGCGACTGGAGGCGCACTCAGGCCTGACAGCTGTGCACCCACCAGTCTGCAGGACCTTTCCACGGATAGACTGGGTGATCTGAGGTCAATCCTGCTTTCTTCTTCCCTGTTTCTTTTCTAGACTGGGGCTCCCAGTCTCTGGTGCTCTGGAGAACATAATTTAGTCTGGAAAGGTTATCAGGACACAAAGGTGTATCCTACGACCCAGGATATCTTCCAAGTTCTCGCTAAGTGACCTGAGAGTGGACCTGACTGACTCCCACACCGTGGAGTTTCCTCTCACCTGGGAAAAAGGATCTTTGTTGTTTTAAGGCCCAGAGTTCAGTCTTTTAGTTGCTGTACCAACATTGCTGTCCTACTCCTCAGACCCAATGTCCTCCTGGCACTGCCATCTTGGATTCCCCCCTTCCTCATCCCTTTCAAATAATTTTGGTTGAAAGTCTATTTTATTAGATATTAGAATAGCTACTCCTGCTTGCTTCTTGGGTCCACTTGCTTGAAAACCTTATTCCTGCTGCAACATCCCAGGAACTTTCCCAGAGATTAGCTGGGTGCTCTGAGGTTGGACCGATTGTTTCCCTCATCATTGGTTTTCTTCTTACATTTGAAACACAGTCAGTTGGGACCCACAAATCCACCAATTGGACGCCATGCAGTCTCTGCTACCCAGCTTATCAGACACAGTGTGCAATCAGCCCAACCATCTGGGATCTATTTTTAATTTTTATTGAATATGAGTATTTTGATTGTATGCATGAATATGCACGTCTTGTGTGCCTAATCCTCACAGTAGTCTGAAGATGTCTTCAGAACTCATGAACTTATAGCAATTGATAGTAGTGGGTCCCAGGAAATCACTGACAATTGAGCCCAGTTATTTGAAAGAGCAGCAAGAACTCCTCACTGCTGAGCCATCTGTCCTGTTTTATGTTGCTTATTTATGATCAGCATTTACATTGGTAATATTTTCATCTTTCTCTTTTTAGCTGTTTAAACATGCATTCCCTTTTAGTAAGATATCATTGAAGTTACAGTTTAAGCTGGGGCAGTGCAGATTTCTGGAAAACAAATATACAACAGGAGTGAATGTATAATTTCTTGTAGAAGCTTCAGTAAAGACCTCTGAGTTCTTTCAATATTTTGTGTTTGTTTGATTGACTTTTAGAGGAGGCTCTGTCTTACTATATAGGTCTGGCTGTCCTAGAACTCTTTGAATAGGTAATGCTGACATCTAGCTCAATAAGATACACCTGCATCTGCCTCCTGAGTGATGGAATTGAAGGCATGACAGAATACACCCAGCTTGTCCACCATTTTTTTGTAGTTAGTAACTGTTAATAAATTTCTCTGATCTGTACTTAGTATTGTTCATCTGTTAATTCCTCTCTCTGTGTGTCTCTGTCTCTGTCTCTGTCTCTCTATTTCACACTCTTCTCTATGTTTGCCTTTGTCCACATTAATTGTCATGTCTATTCCAAAGCTATATCCTCTTCAAAAAGTTCAGATATGATACCGTTAAAACTTGTTATTCCATTTTCTTCTAAAATGACTTAGTGATAACATTAACACTTCTTTTTTAATAGAAAAGTTTTAATCTGTATTTTTAATCTATAGACTACATTATTTAGTAAGGAGGATATACAAAACAATGATCAGAGAATAATCATGTGTTATATTCCTTTTCTTTTGTCTGGTCACTCAGAAATATGATGTTATTGGCTATGATTGTTGTTGCTTGCCACTCACATTATTTTTATCCATGTATTCACTGTAGTCCACTTTCCCTTCCACAAATATATGAGCCCCCCTCTTCACATACTGATATGCCACATCCCTGAGCCCTGGTCAAAACATAATATTCAGTACCATGTTGTCTTTTGACTGATGTTACCCATCTGTTCAGTGTCCCCTGATCAACACATCTCATTTGTTGCTATATAAAATATCATGACTATGTTTTGTCCTTCCACTTGTCTCATGACAGGGTCCTGACCTACTCACCCAAGTAACTGAAGATGATTCATAGATTGCTCTAGAACCCAACTAATGGCTACTTTACATTCATGTCTTACAAACTGATGAAACACAGATTTTTGAAGCACGCCTTTGGTTTTTTTGTTTTGTTTTGTTTTGTTTTGAATCTAACCTTTAGGCTTTTTCATCTCCCCTACTTCACATCATGCATAGCACCCAACTGTATAACATTAGCACTTCTGTGTCAGAAAATAAATGGAAGAAACAGTAGAATTATATGATTATATTGACAATGAAGTATAAATTTATATTGTTGCCACTGTTTCTGTTGTACAAATGTATGGTATATTTTAGAATTCAGTGACCTTCACTGATGTGCATGTGAAATTCAGCCAAGAAGAGTGGGCCTTGCTGGAACCTTCCCAGAAGCAACTCTACAAAGGTGTGATGCTAGAGACCTGTGAAAACCTCACTGCTATAGGTAAGACTGCAATTTTTCTTTCACTTTTAAAATAAAGAGACAACTCTTACTTTGTTATTGATCCTCTTCTGTTATTCCAATTGAGAATGAGGAGGAATGAGGTAAATAAATCAGGCATGGTTCTAAGGGTCACAGATCATAGTGATTTAAGTTTTGCCTTAATAATAACATGCTATTTCCAATAATATATATTTTCTCGTACTATATTTTAGGCTACAATTGGGATGACCATAATATTGAAGAACATTTTCAAAGTTCTACAAGTAATAAAAGGTAACTTTATGTGCATGTTTATACAGATATGAATCTTAAATTTTAATGTGTCCTGGAAGTTTGGTGTTTCTTGTTTGTTTGTTTATTGGTTGCATTTTATTTTCTGTTTTTGAAATAGTTTTTTTTCTGGGTACCTGTGGCTTTCTTAGACTTGCTTGTTAGACCAGCCTGACCTCAAAATCACAGAGATCTGCCTGCTTCTGCCTCCACAAGTGCTGGGATTGAAGGCATGTACCAGCACACATGGCTGTGTCCTGGAAGTTTTAAAGAAAAGCAACAGTGTAAAAACAGCACTGATTTAAGTGTACTGATGATCATTAAAATCTCATAATTCCATGTACTTCAATGTCAGGTATCTGATTTGTGTTTACAAGGCACTCCCCTAAGATAGAAGAAAATAAAATAATATTTTAACAAAAATAACATTTGAATCATATGGACATTACAGCTACTGACTTGAACTGCCAATCTGTTTAGTCTCATTCTATCTAGTCAGATATTGTAAGAGGTATACACACTGAATTGGTGATAGTATGTGTCCAAAACCTTCTAATAAGCAAAAGTTTCATAATAGAACCAGTGTTACTCATTTTTGTGCAGTAACATTGTAAAATTTAGTGAAAGGTGCAGTTTATGAGAATCAAGAATATTGTTGTGGAGAAACCTTAATCCCTATATGGCATGTCTATGATGAACAAAAAACAAACTGTGTTAATTCAATGTGGGAATCTTTACTATTTTTGTAAATTAAACTGGTATATCATATGTCAAAATCATTCTAAGACACATAAACATAGGGATATTGAAAGAAGCAGTGTCCCTGTCTTTCTCCAAGAACAATTGATTTGGTAGTAGTCCCCACTAGGAGTAAATTTTCTGAATGGGATAAATGGTTACTGTTAATTGGTTTTGCAACTTCACTGAGAATTCATTAGCAAACACATATTGCTGAAAATACCAATGAATACTAGGAATTTGGAACTTCTGCTTGTCTTGGCTCACTTTGTAAATGAAGTATCATTCATACAGTACAAAAATTTGTGAATGGGATTGCTGTGGTAAAACTCTGAATTCCTACAATACTCTTCATATACACGAGAAAACCTCTTATAGAAAAATGATGCTATAAAAGTGATCCACCTAACAAATGCTCTTAGCACCACAGGGAACTTCAAAAATACCCATAATGAAGGGGAATACCATGAATGTAAATAAAGTGATAAAACTTTAAAATTTGATTCTTCTTTACCATAAACCAAATTATGAAATTAATTCATATAGATAAAAATATTTATTAGTGTAATGAAATGACTGTGGTAAAACTTTCACATGTGCCAATTTTCTTTGCAGGCATGAAAGCAGTCATACTGGAGAGAAACCCTTTAAATGCACTCTATGTGGTAAAGCCTTCCCCTATATCACTGTTCTCATATGGCATAAAAGAACACACACTGGAGAGAAGCCTTACAAATGTAATCAATGTGGAAAAGCCTTTGCAAAAAGCAGTCAGCTCATATGGCATAAAAGAACACATACTGGAGAGAAACCTTATGAATGTAACCAGTGTGGTAAAGCCTTTGCAGAAAACAGTACTCTCTTAAGCCATAAAAGAACACACACTGAAGAGAAACCTTATGAATGTAACCAGTGTGGTAAAGCCTTTGCACAAAATAATCATCTCATAAGCCATAGAAGAACACACACTGGAGAGAAACCTTATGAATGTAATGAGTGTGGCAAAGCCTTTGCAGAAAACAGTACTCTCATAAGACATAAAAGAACACACACTGGAGAGAAACCATATGAATGTAATGAGTGTGGTAAAGCCTTTGCACAAAACAGTACTCTCTTAAGCCATAAAAGAACACACACTGGAGAGAAACGTTATGAATGTAACCAGTGTGGTAAAACCTTTGCAGAAAACAGTCAACTCATAAGACATAAAAGAACACATACTGGAAAGAAACCTTATGAATATATCCAACGGGATAAAGCCTTTGCACAGCAGAGTAGTCTCCGAAAACAGGAAAAGACACACAGTGGAGAGAAGCCTTGTGAGGGTAATTAGTGTGATAAATCCTTTGCATGTAACAATCATCTCCTAAGACAACAACACATTCTGGAGGGAAACCATATGAATATAACTATGTGGCAAAGCCTTTGCACATAACATCTCCTAATACATAAAATAACACATACTGGAAAGATGTCTGACTGTAACCAATGTGAAAAAACTTTTGGACTTCAGAATAATCTCCACACTCATGAAAGAAATCCTAATGGACAGAAAGCCTGTGAGTGTTTTTAACATGGTGAAACCATTCCACATTTGTATAATCTTCATCATCATGAAAGGATTCATAATAGAGGAAAAACTTATGAATGTGTTAAAATGGTGAGGCCTTGCACAAATCCAGAGTCATCATCAACATAAAAGTATCCTTACTGGAGAGGAATTCTGTGAGTATAAGCAAGGTGGAAAGGCCGTTGTGTACTTTGGTCCACTGAGATGCAACAGAACTGTAAAACTAGCTCAATGGAAATGACCTCCCTTTTCTGAAGGGGAAAGAGGATAGGGGCAATAGGAACGGAGGGTAGTCATGGGCAGAGAAGGGAGGGGGATTACTATTGGAATTTAAAGTAAATAAACTTATTTTTAAAAAGAATACAATGAATGGTGAATATCAATTACATGCAACAGTATTATATAATGTGTTTACAGAAGACTTATTGATAATCCTGATTCTCAACATTTACTATTTTCAGTTGCCTCACTTTACACAAGAATTTTTAGTCCAGTGGATGAATATGTAGGGAATGGTGAACTAACACCAGCCAGGAAGTTCTCTGAGAGTAACACAACAGTGGTAGCCTGTAGAAGTTTCTTTGTGTACACATACCTATTGTTCCAGGGGTACTATTGAAAAACATCACAACTCACACTGAATTTTGAGATATGAGGGAGGAGGCTTTCTTTTCCATGTATGAACCTGCTTCTGGAGTAGATGTGTAACCATGTCGGGTGAGTTTTCTCTGCCTGACTTCATCTAGAGAGTGTCTTTAGACATAGACACCACCAATCAAATTTGATAGATGGCCTTTGACACAGATCACTAACTTTCACCTCCCTTCAAATATAGGATAATTTGGATCTGTGTCCTTGTTCTTATTCATATAATAGGAATGTGCTGTTTAATGCAAATCGGGCATCCTTGAATTGCCTAGCATTAAACAATTATCTACACCTATGCTTGGAGCATCCCAGGCACTCCCCAAGGAATAGAAGCCTCTGTTTTCTGTTTTCTGGAATTAAAGTTGAACCTACTTTCTAAGGTGGTTCCCAGAGTGGCTTACCACAGTTATCCTTGTGGGCTTTCCAAGCTTTATGCTAATCATCTTCTGCCCCTTATGCCTTCCTGGGCTGATGGGAAACAACCCTCCAGGCAGCAAGAGAATCACATTCTCTGAAATGCCTATGATAAAATGTATCAGACATCATAGCATTTCAAAGTTCACATGTTTCTGGATGTGAGATGGTCAATCAACAGTGTCTTGGAATAGGACTCTTTAAAATGAGTTATACTTAGTGTTTTATTCACAGTAAGGTTGCAGGCAAGCTTCATGGTATGAAATCTTCTGAGGTGAGTACAGTGGCCTATGGGAAAGAAATAAGAGCAGAAATTTTATTTCTTTGTTTTTAATAGCTGAGTAGTGTTCTGATAATGTATGGGTGGACGGCAGAGGAGAGGAACTCCCCTTTTGAGTGGTGTATGGAAAGGGGATGGGGGAAGATGGAGGGAGGGTGGGACCAGTAGGAGTTGAGGGAGTGAACTTCAATCAGCATATATAATGAATAAATTGTGAAAAATAAAAACAATTAATAAAATAAAACATAGTAAGAAAAACAAAACAAAAAAGCAAAAATTTGAGTCTAGTTTGGATAACCGTCCTCCCTCAAAGAGAAGAAGATATATAGAAAGAAAAGAAAAAAACATAATCTTTGTCTTTGTCACCTTTCTTCCCTGTGAGCTCACTTGAAGATCATTATCCAATGGAGACCATGCTTCTCTCTCTGAAGTTTAGGTTACCATAGAAGTAGGATTCAAACCTGGAACTAATGGCAGAGGTTCCTAGTTAACATATCAAATCAAATCTACCTGCCATTTTCTCCCAGCAATCCTTCAGTCCTTCTATGTTATCTGTTCCTCCAGGATAGTATAGCCCATGAAATGCCCTGAATTCTCCTTCCCAGGGCCTGAGCTAACCTTACTCCCCCCCACCCATATATAGGCAAACTATTTTGGCTACCTGGTCTTGTCAAGAGCCATGCAGGAGCAACAGCATAACAGCTGTAGAACTCATGGAATATGGCTCTCCTGTTAGCATAGTCATGTTGAGTTTGTCTTGGAGAAGCATAATCCCAGGAACTGCTTTTTCTGAGGACTTTGAACTCTTATGTAGTGTATCTCTGCTCGTTGTCCTTATGATGCCCATATTCCTCAAAACATGAGGAACATGAAAACTATAAGGAGGCTTCTAGCCCATCACTGGGCAATATCACTGGCATTTAAAATTAACAATGCTTGATCTCTTTTCACATGTTTACTGGAGCAGATTAATGAATTAACCACTGCCCTTGAAAGGAGCCATAGATGTAGATTGTTAGCAATCACCATTATACTTAGAAAGAATTTGGAAAAATAGATTGTTTAACAAGGTCAGGGAAGATGTTTTTGCTTATGGCTCTGGTGTAAAAATCTTAGAGAACAATTTAAAAGTTAATAAAAGTACACTATTAATAGTAAAGGCAGGGAGGTTTTAAGGCTGATGAGCTGAAACAATAGTCCAAGGTAGCATTGGCAGTCTGGGTACTCTCAAACTGGGTCTAAAACTGAGAATCTCTAAAACTGAGATTCTCCTATATTTGTTTTTTCCCCTCAGCTTCTTGATGATTTAATAAAAATGATTAATGAGTAGATGCACACCCCTTTAAGATTTAAAGTACAGGTGCCAGTTCCATGCCATTTTTTATTACTGTTGCTCTATAGTACTACTTGAGATCCATGGTGAAATTAATACCAGAAAATCTCTTATTGTACATGCATATTTTTTATCAATTCTGGGTTTTTTGTTTTCCATATGAAACTGAGAATTTTTCTTTCAAGGTCTGTAAAGAGTTGTGTTGGTATTTTGATTGTAATTCCATTGAATCTGCAGATTTCTTTTGGTAGAGCAGCCATTTTTTACTATGTTAATCCCACCAATCTTGGAGCATGGGAGATCTTTCCATCTTCTGATATCTTCCTTAAAGTTTTGTCTTTTGTATACAGGAACGCTTCAGATATATTTTTTATTTAATTTTGTATCCAGCAACCGTACTGAAGGTGTTTTTCAGTTGTAGGAGTTCCCTGGTTGAATTTTTAGGCTTATTCATATGTACTATCACATCATCTGCAACACATGCTGGATTGGATATGGAGAAAAGGGAACCCTCCTCCATTGCTGGTGGAAATGTAAACTTGTACAACCACTTTGGAAATCAGACTGGTGCTTTCTCAGAAAATTATGAATAATGCTACTTCAAGATTCAGCTATACCACCCCTGAGCATACAATCAGAAGATTTTTAACCATACAACAAGGACATTTGCTCAACTATTCTCATAGCAGCTTTGTTCATAATAGCCAGAATCTGGAAACAACCTAGATGATGTCCCACAACTGAGGAGTGGATACAGAAATTGCGGCACATTTACACAGTGCAGTACTACTCAGTATTTAATAACAAGGAAATCAGTAGGCAAATGGATACAACTAGGAAAGATCATCTTCAGTGAATTATCAGA
This sequence comes from Meriones unguiculatus, assembly GCF_030254825.1. Taxonomy (NCBI): domain Eukaryota; kingdom Metazoa; phylum Chordata; class Mammalia; order Rodentia; family Muridae; genus Meriones; species Meriones unguiculatus. The sequence continues at coordinate 214,697 of NW_026843684.1, forward strand.
CTCAGAAAGACACACATGGTATATACTCACTTCTAAGTGGATATAAGTCATATAATATAGAATGAAGCATATGAAAATCTATAGTCCTAAGGAAGCTAACCAACAGGGAGGACCCTAGGGAAGATGCTTAATCCTCATTCAGAAAGGCAAATGGGATAGACATTGTTAATGTGAGAAGACAGGGAACAGGGCAGGAACCTAGCACAGAGGGCCTCTAAAAGAATCTACCTAGCAGGGTATTGAAGCAGATGCTTAGACTGATAGCAAAACTTTGGGTAGAGAGCACAGAATCATATGGAAGATTCAGGAGATAAAGATCTGGATGGACCAGGCACTCCACAAGGAGACCAACAGAGCAAAAATAAATATGGGCCCTGGGGTTCCTGCTCCAACCAAGGACCATGCATGGAGGACAACTAGAGCCACTGTTCAGATGTAGCCCATAAGTATTTCAGTCTCCATGTGGATTTCCTAGTAAGGGTAGCAAGGGCTTTCTCTGACATGAACTCAGTGGCTGGCTCTTTGATCACCTACTCCTGAGAAGTGCAGCCTTGCCAGGCCATAGAAGAAGCGGGTGCAGCCCTTCCTAGTGAGTTCTGATAAGATAGTCTAGTATAATATAGTAGGGGAGGAGGACTTCCCCATAAGTGGACTAGGAGAGGGGTATAGGGAGAAAAGAAGGAGGTAGGTTGTGACATGCAGAAGGTGAGGGACGGGCCTACATTCAGTATACAAAGTGAATTAACTGTAATAATCAATAAAAATGTGTTTTTTTTTTCCTGGGGTGACTGGACTTAGGCAACTGTCTCCTAACAACAACTGAAAAGAATACTATTTCATTTCTACAAATTTTCCTTTTCCTGTAATACTATTTATAATAAATACCCTTGATAAAATTCAGTGGCTTGTTATATATTCCTGGTATCATAATATAGCATAATATATTACAAATCAAAATTTGACATGTTAAGCATATAAAAAGTTTATGAAAAAGTGGCTTGAATTTTCAAAAGAACAAAGAGTATTTGCTTAAATCTCTGGAGGGTGAAAAATGGAAGAAAAATGATGTAAGAATAAATAATAATATATAAATAAATTAATATCTCTTACATAAATTAAAACATTTTGGTTATTGCAATTTAAAAAATATACACAGAACACTTTTTTCTTTCTTTTTTATTACTATTATTAATTACACTTTATTCATTTTGTATCCCCCCATAAGCCCCACCCTCCTCCCCTCCCAATCCCACCCTTCCTCCTCTTTCTGCATGCATGCTCCTCCCCAAGTCCACTGATAGGGAAGATCCTCCTCTCCTTCCTTCTGATCTTAGTCTATCAGACCACATCAGGAATGGCTGCATTGTCATCTTCTGTGGCCTGGTAAGGCTGCTCCCCCCTCAAGGGGAGGTGATCAAAGGGCAGGCCAATCAGATTGTGTCAGAGGCAGTCCCTTTTCCCATTACTATGTAATCCACTTGAACACTGAACTGCCATGGGCTACATCTGTGCAGGGGTTCTAGGTTATCTCCATGAATAGTCCTTGGTTGGAGTATGAGTCTCTGGGAAGTTCCCTGTGTTCAATTTTTCTTGTTCTGTTGCTCTCCTTGTGGAGTTCCTGTCCTCTCCAGATCTTGCTATTTCCCACTTCTTACTTAAAATTCCATTCATTCTGCCTGACAGTTGGCCATCAGGCTCAGCATCTGCTTTGATAGTCTGTAGGGCAGAGGCTTTCAGAGGCCCTCTGTGGCAGGTTGGATACGTAAACAAAACCCAGTAATCTGTTGCATACAAGAAACACATCTAAGGCACAAAGAGAGACATTACCTGAGGGTAAAACGTTGGAAGATGACTTTCCAAGCAAATGGACCCAAGCAGCAAGCAAGAGTAGCCATTCTAATATCTGATAAAATAGACTTTCAACCAAAATTAATAAAAAGATTGGGGAAGGACACTTAATACTCATCAAAAGAAAATTTCACCAGGAAGACATCACAATTCTGAACATCTATGCCCCAAATACAAGAGCACCCACATTTGTTAAAGAAACATTGATAAAATTTAAACCACATATAGATCCCCACACATTAATAGTGGGAGACTTCAATACCCCACTCTCAACAAAGGACAGGTCAACAAAACAGAAATTAAACAAAGAAACAATGTCTCTAACAGAGGTCATGAATCAAATGGACCTAACAGACATTTACAGAACTTTACATCCAAACACAAAAGAATTTACCTTCTTCTTAGCACCTCATGGAACCTTCTCCAAAATAGACCATATAGTTGGTCACAAAGCAAGCCTCAACAGATACAAGAAGATTGACATAATAACTTGTATCTTGTCTGATCACCATGGAATAAAGCTGGACCTCAACAATTACAGAAATAGCAAAAAGCCTACACACACATGGAAACTGAAAAACTTGTTACTACATGACAGCTGTGTTAGGGAAGAAATAAAGAAAGAAATTAAAGTCTTTCTAGAACTCAATGAAAATGAAGACACAACATACCCGAACTTGTGGGACACAATGAAGGCAGTGCTAAGAGGAAAGTTCATAGCACTAAGTGCCTTGAAAAAGAAATGCGAGACAGCTCATTCAAGCAACTTAATGGCTCACTTAAACACCCTAGAAAAAGAAGAAGCAGACACACCAAGAAGGAGTAGATGGCTGGAAATAATCAAACTCAGGGCTGATATAAATCAATTGGAAACAAATAAAACAATTCAAAGAATCAATGAAACCAGGAGCTGGTTCTTTGAGAAAATCAACAAGCTCGACAAACCCTTAGCCAAGCTAACTAAAAGGCAGAGAGATACCACCGAAATCAACAAAATCAGAAATGAAAAGGGGGATATAGCTACAGACACTGAGGAAATCCTAACAATCATTAGGACTTACTTCAAAAGTCTATATGCCACCAAATTTGAAAATCTAAATGAAAATGGACAATTTTCTTGATCTATTTGACTTACCAAAGCTGAATCAGGACCAGGTAAATCAATTAAATAGTCCTATATCCCTCAAAGAAATAGAAGAAGTCATCAAAAGTCTCCCATCCAAAAAAAGCCCAGGACCAGATGGCTTCAGTGCAGAATTCTACCAGACCTTCAAAGAAGAGCTAACACCAATTCTCTTCAAACTATTCTACAAAATAGAAACAGAAGGAACATTACCAAACTCATTCTATGAAGCCACAGTCACCTTGGTACCTAAACCTCACAAAGACTCAACAAAGAAAGAGAATTTCAGGCCAATCTCCCTTATGAACATTGATGCAAAAATACTTAACAAAATACTTTCAAACAGAATCCAAGAACACATCAAAGATATTATCCACTATGACCAAGTCGGCTTCATCCGAGGTATGCATGGGTGGTTCAATATATGGAAATCTATCAATGTGATCCACCATATAAATAAACTGAAAGAAAAAAAAAACACATGATAATCTCCCTAGATGCTGAAAAAGCATTTGACAAAATCCAACATCCATTCATGTTTAAAGTATTGGAGAGGTCAGGGATACAAGGCACATATCTAGACATAGAAAAGGCAATATACAACAAGAATATAGCCAACATCAAACTGAACGGAGAGAAACTTAAAGCAATCCCACTGAAATCAGGGACAAGACAAGGCTGCCCACTCTCTCCATATCTCTTCAACATAGTGCTGGAAGTCCTTGCTAGAGCAATTAGACAGTTGAAGGAGATCAAGGGGATACAAATTGGAAAGGAAGAAGGCAAATTATCACTATTTGCAGACGATATGATTGTATACCTGAGTGACCCCAAAAATTCTACAGAGAACACCTACAGCTGATAAACACCTTCAGCAAAGTGGCCGGATAGAAACATAACTCAAAAAAATCAGTAGCCCTACTGTATACAAAAGAGAAAAGGGCTGAGAAAGAAATTAGGAAAACAACACCCTTCACAATAGCCATAAATGACATAAAGTACCTTGGTGTAAACCTAACCAAGCAAGTCAAGGCTTCTATGAAAAAAAATTCAAGTCTCTGAAGAAAGAATTAGAAGAAGATATCAGAAGATGGAAATATCTCCCATGCTCATGGCTTGGCAGGTTTAACATAGTAAAAATGGCCATGCTACCAAAAGAAATCTACACATTCAATGCAATTCCCATCAAATTACCAACAAAATTCTTTACAGACATGGAAAGAGAAATTCTCAACTTTGCTACACCCTCTCCAGCATCATCGCTGTAACACATCAATAGATTTTGCTACTAGACGGTAGATACATTTTCTTCAGAAATAAGCTCCCTGGAGGTCACTGGCAAGAAACCTAACATGGCCACCTAAGCCAGAAAGACTTATTCTGAGAGTCCCATGCTTACTCAATTACAGGGTTGGATTGATGAGCTTTTTTTGCTGTTTCTCTATGATTCTTGGAATAGCACAGTTAACTATTCAAGGAAACACATTTCTGATAGATTACTAAAATATTTAGCAAATATGAGTAAAAGGAAAATAAAATCTTAGGAGAGGTAATTAATCAGATTCACCATCAGGAATTGCTTGTGGAAAAACCAAACATTGTAGGTAATAAAAGGACAAGAGTTTTAGGGCTTTTTAAGAAAATATTTAATCAGGATCTGTTAGGATGAATGCTCTGGATATTACCACTGCAGTAAAACTACTATAAAACCATTACCAAACACAAGTGTTTATGATGAAGCAGAAAGAAGATAGGCAATCATAGGACTTCAGAAGGTTTTATATTATATTATGGATGTTATGGACAGACTGGCTAGAGCGAGTACCCCTTGGTGCCTTATCTCTAAAGAGATTTTAAATCCTTAGCAAGACAAACAGGAGGAATTCCTCCTGATGCTTATCTCTAGGAAGAATTGTAAATTTTTAGGCGACTTATCTTGGAGGACTATTAACAGCCCCTAGCTAATAACAATAAACTACATAAGCAAACCACAAGTTTAACAGCCCCTGGCCCTCTACTCACTAAATTAGCAGCAATAACTTTGTGTAAATAGTCACTAGTCCTATGTTTGCTCTGCTTAAGAGGCTTTTAAGCCAAGGTTTTTTGTAGACACTGCCTTTTACCAGATCGCCTTTCGGTTAAAATATAAACTTTGTAAATGTTCTGAGAAATATGTCAACTTCAGGTGCTTCTATATGTATTCACTATAAAAGTGTTGGCTTGATGTCAGTAGAGCACAGCAGATTCAAAACACTACTTGGTCTGGTCTCTGACTGTTAATCTGCCTACCTGTGCCTAACCTGAAAATCCAAACAACTGATTCCCCACAGTTGTGGGGCCCCAGCTGGGCCAGTCTGCTGCACAACTTCATATAGAATAACAAGAAACCCAGAATTGCTAAAACAATCCTCTACAATAAAAGATCTTCTGGAGATATCTCCATCCCTGATCTTAAGCTGTACTATATAGCAACAGTAATAAAAACTGCATGGTACTGGCGTAGAAACAGAATGGTGGATCAATAGAACTGAACAGAAGCCCCAGAAATAAACCCCCATACTTATGGACATCTGATCTTTGACAAAGATACCACAACCATAGAATGGAAAAAAAAAGATAGCATCTTTAACAAATGGTGCTGGTCTAACTGGATGTCTACATGTAGAAAAATGCAAATAGATCGATACTTATCACACTGCACAAAACTAAAGTCCAAGTGGATCGAAGACCTCAACATAAAACCAGACACATTAAATCAGTTAGAAGAAAAAGTGGTGAAGACCCTAGAACTCATTGGTACAGGAGGCAACGTCCTGAACAGAACACCAACAGCACAGGCTCTAAGAGCAACAATCAATAAATGTGACCTCATGAAACTGAAAAGCTTCTGTAAAACAAAGGACACCGTCATCAAAACAAAATGACTGCCTACAGATTGGGAAAGACTCTTCACCAACCCTTTATCTGACAGAGGGCTAATATCCATTATATATAAAGAACTAAAAAAGCTGAAAAGCAGCAAACCAAGCAATCCAATTAAAAAATGGGGAACAGAGCTAAACAGAGAATTCTCTGCATAAGAATATAGAATGGCAAAGAAACACTTAAAAAGATGCTCACTGTCCTTAGCCATCAGAGAGATGCAAGTCAAAATGACCTTGAGATATCACCTTACTCCCTCAGAATGGCCAAGATGAAAAATTCAAGTGACAACACATGCTGGAGAGGCTGTAGAGAAAGAGGAGCCCTCCTCCACTGCTGGTGGGAATGGAAACTTGTACAATCACTCTGGAAATCACCGTGGCACTTTCTCAGACAACTAGGAATAGTGCTTCCTCAAGATCCAGCCATACCACCCCTAGGCATATAGCCAAAAGAGGCTCAAGTACACAATAAGGACATTTGGTCAACCATGTCTGAAGTAGCTTTATTTGTAATTGCCAAAAGCTGGAAAGAGCCAAGATGCCCCTCAACTAGAGAATGGATGCAAAATTTGTGGTACATCCTCACAATGGAATGTTACTCAGTAATGAAAAATAAGGAAATCATGAAATTTGCAGGTAAATGGTGGGACCTGGATAGGATCATCCTGAGTGAATGTCCCAGAAGCAGAAGGACACACATGGTATATACTCACTCATATAGACATATAATATAGGATAAAACTACTAAAATCTGTATATCTAAAGAAACTAATCTAGAGAGAGGACCCTGACTAAAATGCTGAATCCCCATCCCTAAAGGCAAAGAGGATGGATATTAGAAGAAGAAAACAGGAAACAACCTAGGAACCTGCCACAGAGGGCCTCTGAAAGGCTCTGCCCTGCAGACTATCAAAGTAGATGCTGAGACTTATGGCCAACTGTTGGGCAGAGTGCACGGAATTTATGTAAGAAGTGGGAAATATTAAGATCTGGAGAGGACAGGAACTCCACAAGGAGAGCAATAGAACCAGAAATTTGAACATAGGGGTCTTCCCAGAGACTCATACTCCAATAAAGTACCGGGCATGAAGATAACCTAGAACCCCTGCACAGATGTAGCCCATGGCAATTCATTGTCCAAGTGGGTTACATAGTAATGGGAAGAGGGACTGTCTCTTTTATTACTTCCCCCTGAAGGGGGAGCAGCCTTACCAGGCCACAGAAGATGACAATGCAGCCACTCCTGATGAGATCTGATAGACTAAGATCAGAAGGAAGGAGAGGAGGGCCTCCCCTATCAGTGGACTTGGGGAGGGGCATTCGTGAAGAAGGGGGTGAGAGGTTGGGATGGGGAGGGGAGAAGGGAGGGGCTTATGGGGGAATACAAAGTAAATAAAATGTGATTAATAAAAAAATGGAAAAAAAACAATACCTACAATCAAACCTGGTAGGATTTCACAAACTACTTGACCAGTGACAACTCAGAAATACTAATATATTTTTAAATTATATCACAGACAATGAGTGTTTTCAACTTTATGATTCTAATTAGGTCAAAATTAAAAAAGTCCTAGTCTTTTTTTATTGTTCAATTAAATGGATTCATTTTTTTCAGATAAATGGTTAAATTTTATGTGAAAAAAGAGTAAGAATTAGAAAACTATTATGTAAAATATTTATATATAAGAATTTAATTTATACTTAAACTCAAGTAAAGTACATAAATATAAAAGGATTATAGCATATGTATACTTCAGCAAGATTTCGTAGCTTCATTTCCACAAAGCACTCATTAACATCTATAATAATAAACTATTTAAAAACATTTAAAATATGTTATATTGATTAAATAATATTCTAAAAATTCATGCATATGCATGTATTTATTTATGATGTATTTGTTTTAAATTCATTCTAAAGTACTGAGTACATTAGGCAAAGTGCAGTTAAGTCAAGGCCCTATTTTGTTGCAGCCATTGTGCTTCCAACCCACCATGGATTCTGGCATTTTCTTGATCCCTTTGCTTGACTGGAGAATTAGTTATTAATATATCTTCTTGTGGCTTATAAAGGAAATGGACACTGATTGAAAAAAAAAGAACAGGTAAGAATTGATGAAAAATAGTCAGATAGGTTACAACCAACTATTCAAGATTTGTAGTTTGAGGTTAGTGAAGCGAAAAAGGAAGACAGTGGCAGAGCCAAGAAACAGTCTGAACTGAACATTAAACATGTGAAGACATGTGAATGCCTTAACAGAATACAGTGCCATATGCATTAACTACACTTTCAGACACAATTTAAAGGAAGAAGTTGTTAGTTATGCCTCTTTTGAAAGGTATTTTTGTAAGTTTATGTGTCTGTCTGTGCCTGCATGAGATTATGTGTACTATATCTATGCTTCTGCCTGTGGAGACACAAGTTATGAGTCTCCAATTTTGGGTGTTGGGAATAGATTTTGGGTCTTCTGGATGGAGAACACATTTTTATATATTTTTTTATTTTTATATTAATCACAGGTTATTTACTTTGTATCCCAGCCATAACTCTCTCCCTAATTCCCTCCCAATCTCACCCTCCCTCCCTCATCTCCTCCTGAACCTCTCCAAGTCCACTGGTAGAGGAGGTCCTCCTCCCATTCCATCTGACCCTAGTTTAACAGGTTTCATCCGGAATGGCTGCAATGTCCTCCTCTGTGGCCTGGAAAGGCTACTCCTCCCCTGGGGGGTGTCAAAGAGCCCTCCACTGAGTTCATGTGAAGGAGAACACTTTTAAAGTGCTTAGCCATCTCTATATTTTTCTTGGTTACAGATATTTCTGTCACTGGTTGCTTACTTCCTTTGAGTGGACAGAGCCTATCAGTGGGATCAAGAAAGTGGAGTTTCTTCACCTCAAGAAACACTGAGAGCAGAGTGGAATGGCAACAAAGAAGACCCACACTGGCTCTAGCCCTGGATGGCTCATCTCCATCTACCCAATTCCTCTAACCTGCTCCCTCTAATACAATTCCACAGACTCTCAACAGTCTGTTCAAATTTTGAATCACTCAATGGATTAAACTATGCATGGGTTAATGCCTTGTTAATCTAATTACTTCTAGAAATAGCCTTTGAACACACCAAAGGGTGTGTTTTCTACCCAACCGTGTTAACAGTAAAGACTAAGCAATGCACTGAGGAGTTCCCTCATGAATGTTCCTGAATTATATTAATTTGCATTATTTGCATTGTCTTGAGAGTGACCATGTCATGGAAATTCCCAAAGTAGAATGTGGGAACATTCAATAGGTCAGAAAATATAAGTTGAAATTACAGGGAGGACATGTTTAAAAACTGCTTTTTTGTGGCATAGAATTTGAATCACCTTTTTTATTCATTCAAATATTACAATGAAAAACTCTTCTATATAAGTGTTGGCTGCTGTATTATTTTCATATATTTCTAAACAGTTGCCAAGGTTTAGAAATTCAGTTGTGTAGATTATATTTCAAAATACCTGGACTGGACTTGAGAACTAATCTTCACTCTTCAACCAATAAACATAAAAATCATAACCATATGACCAAACCCAAATTGTTTGCTAGAGTAGAATAAAAGCCAAGCACATAAGAGCAGTTATCTATCCCAGGTAAAAAGAGTCAAGTTAAAACAATGTAAGAAAAACATACTTGCATATAAAATTAAAATTTTCAACCTTATGAAAATTTACCAAGATTTTCTCACAAAATTATGAACTAGAATGTAGTTTTTTTCACTGCATTTTTTTTTTCATGGAGATTCAGGTTCATTTAAAATCAATGCATTTCCTTTCCTTCCTTCCTTCCTTCCTTCCTTCCTTCCTTCCTTCCTTCCTTCCTTTCTAAATATATTCTTCTCTCATATGTCCTGACTACAGTTTCCCCTCCCTCATCTCCTCTGACTTCCTCCTTGTTATTTTCCCTTTCCCCAGATTCACTTCTACATTTACCTTCATAAAATAGCAGGCATCCCAGGGATAGCAACCAAACATGGTGTAACAAATTACAATAAAACTCAACACATGCCATCAAATCAAGGCTGGATGGATGGGGCACTCTGGTAGGGGAAAAAGGGATCCAAGAACAAGCAAAAGTGTCAGACACTGCACCCACTGTTAGGAGTCCCACAAGAATATGGAAGCAGTCTAAGTTTATGTGTACTGCTGTAAAACAAAACAAAACATGCAAACAAAAACTTTCTAGATACTGCATCACTTACAAAGAGCGGGATTTTACTGTTCATAGTTCTGAGGAGGGGAAACCTAGACCCAAGGGTCAGCAGATTTGATGTAAGTAGTTTCTACTTCCAAGATAATAATTTACCATTGCTCTCTCATGTGCTAAAAAGCAAAGGGCAAAAGTACCTTCACTATATGATAAAAAGTTAAATTCATAATTCTATGGGAACAGGTGGGTGCTTTAGTATCTATTTGGAATGAACAGTTTAAGACTGGAGTAGAAGATATGGTGGATATGTTTGTGGCAAGATTGACTTAGAATGAAGAATTAGTAAATTTGATGACAATTTTCTCAAGAATATTGATTTTATCAAGTCAGTCTCTAACTTGGAAATACAGTATAGATTCAAACAGTTATAAATGAAAGAAACATTGGTCCCTTCTTGAAATCAGACTTTGCCCAGTGAATTTCTTTTTTGTGTACACAAATATATCACATTTCACTGAACTCTCCTTCTCAAAGCCATCCAGAAGGAGAGCTGAAAACCACAGCAAATGACTCTTTATATGTGTTAGTCTAAGTTGCAGGTGAAATCAGTAAATCATTTGCTGCATGGATTTTAGCTACAATGGGAGAAACATTTTGCTTGAGAAAACTCAATAATTTGGTGCTCATATCTTTCACTTTAATATGGAGCTCTATGTAAATTCACTACTTTAAAAAGAAAAATAATCTGAGGTATATAAAATCCCTTTAGTGAGGATTTCATCAGCAACTAATTTCCTCTCCAAATTCCAAGTCAGCTTAGACATAAACTAAAAGTAGAGATATGTAGGAGCCAAAATACCTCTTTAATAATTGAGAGGTCAATAATGATGAGGAAAAAATTTGTTCACAGGAAGCTGAACTTCTAACGACCATGTCCTCAGACCCATACAGTCAACAGCAATGGAGCCTGAAAGTCTAGCTCAGTGTTTCTCAACTTGTGGATTGCAATAGCTTTGGGGTTTGAAAGAACTTTTCTCAGAGGTCACATATTAGATATTCTGCATTTTAGATATTCACTTGATTCATAACAGCAGCAAAATTTCAGCTGTTAAGTAGCAATGAAAATAATTTTATGATCGAGGGTCTCCAAATCATGAGGGTAGCAACATTAGGAAGATTTAGAATCACTGGTAGCTGAAAGTACGCTCTCAGTGAGCAGCTCAATTTCAAGGCATAAGGTCACTATGCTTTGGTCCTTTATTTTCTTTTTTTAAATTTTAATTATTTTTTTTTTACAATTAATTCACTATATACCCTGATTGAAGCCCCCTGCCTAAACTCCTCCCAGGCCCACTGAAAGGTGGAGTCCCCTGCCATCTGCCCATAGCTTATCAAGTCTCATCAGCACCACCTGGATCCTCTTCCTTTGTGGCCTACCGAGGCCACATCAATAAGGGCAAGTGATCACAGAGTAGGCAACAAAGTTCATGAGAGAGGCAGCCTCTGCTCCCCTTACTCAGGAAGCCACATAGATACTGAGCTACCAATCAGCTACATCAGAGCAGGGGGTCTAGGTCATCTACATGCTTGGACCCTGGAGGTGCACCATTCCCTGCAGGACCACCTGGGCTGAAACTTTTTATATTTGTTGGTCTAGCATACAAAATGGGAAAAAGAATCTTCACCACCTCTATATCTGAAAAGGGCTGATATAGAAAATATATTAATAACTCTAGAAATTAAAAAACAACAAATCAGATAATTAAAAAATAAGGTACAGAGCTAAATAGAGGATTCTCTGTAGAGGAATATAGAATGGCAGAGAAACATTTAAAGAAATGCTCAATGTCTTTAGTCATCAGAGAGAAGCAAAACAAAACAATGCTGAGATTTCACCCTACACCCAGCAAAATGGCTAAGATCAAAATCTCAAGTGACAACACATGCTGGAGAGGTTGTGGAGAAAGGGTATACCTCCTCAACTGCTGGTGGGAATGTAAACTTGTACAAAACTTTGGGAATCAATCTGGTGCTTTCTCAGACAATTATGAATAGTGCTTCCTCAAGTTCCAGCTAATATTGCATAGAAATAAATACAAAATATACTCAAGCATGCAACAAGGAAATTTGTTCAGCCACATTAGTAGCAGCTTCATTCATAATAGCCACAACCTGAAAGCAACCCAGATGTCCCTCAACAGAGGAACAAATATAGAAATCGTGCTACATTTACACAATGGAATACTACTAAGCAATTAAAAAAAAGGAAATCATAAAATTTGCAGACAAATGGTGGAATCTAGAAAAGCTCCACTCTGTGATTCCTGTAGACGAGTCCTTCTCTGATTGGCTCTTGGTCTGCTCCTCAAATAGACCTCACTTCCAATCAAGGCCCTTGCCCTCTCCAAACAAGACTTCCCTACATTGCTTGGGATTAAGGTTGAGTCCTAAGGGTGTGTCAGCATTTCAGCCAGGGGGCTTTTCAGGGGTGTCTGCGTTCCAGCCCCAGCAGGCAGACCATGAAGATCTCTAGGTGTGACCCCCCCCCCATTGCCAGGTTGCAGGACTGAAATTCCTCTAAAACGGCCTCCCTCCACCAATCCGTTTTGCTTTTTAGCAAGGAAGACTCAAGAGCCACCTGCTCAGGGGAAATCCCACTAGCTCAGAGAGACATGGAGAGCACCCAGCTGACCTTGTACTCAACTGAGGACACAGAAGGAGCAAACCCTCCCCCGACCCCCTTCACCAGGCTGTCCTAAGGACCCTCTGATTCAATCTCTCTCATTCCTGGCATCTTTCAGCCGAATGGAAACATTGTGCTGGGTTTCAGACTTCCAGCACAGACTATCACCCACTCCCCTAAACTAAACAGTGGAAAAATCCACCTGAAGATTCATGCCTTCATGCCACTTTCCCCTCGAACATCTGTAACCTCAGCAAATGTCCATTTCAGGATCTAGGTCTTCCCGTCTGTCTGTTTCAGGAACTCACTGTCCTCTTTCAGTCAGGTTGATGAGCTCTTCCTGCACAAGGGCATGGCGGTTGTGGAGCTGGTGTTGGTGTTGGTGTTGTGTGTGTGTTTGTGCAGGGGCTGTGGGTGGTATCAACTTTCCGGGTGGGACCATGGCTCCGGGTTGCCCTCTATCTGCCTCCTTTCCTTCCTTGAGTAGAGGCTTTCATGGGGAATCCTCTCTCACTGGGGATGGGCTCCTTTGCAATTTGATGGAACCCTTAGGCTCTGCTCACCTGTGGAAATATAGGCAAAAGCTGCTTCTCTGAGTGTCCCATTACCTGAAACCCATCCCACTCTTTTGAAAATCCCATTGAAGAATGGAAGCTCACACTCATCATCACGTTCTCCTACAATCCAGGGACTTTAAACAGCAGTTGTCTTCCTGGTTGCCAATCAGGAAATTTCAACTTAAAACAAAACAAAACAAAACAAAACAAAACACAATGGTCTGTATTTGTGGGAGTTACTTCTCCCTGTTTCTGTTCATTTACAATCTCCATTTTGTGTACACCAAACATCTGTCACTCCTTTCTCCCATACCATACAGCAATGTTCCCTCAGGGAAGGAACTACCAACAGGTGGCAGATCCTAGTTCCCTCTCCTGTCCTCTCCCCACCACACCGTGAGTGCAGTCTCAGCCCAGCTTTGCATCCAACACGAGGCCAGGGAGGGTGTTCAGGTCTATCGTGGATGGATGAGCTAGCAGAATCTGGTCAATTCTCCGTTTCTGCTCAGAGTGCGGGAAGATGCTCATCAGCGCCTCCCTCAACTCGCTGGTCTCTGCCCAAGATCTCTGTGCGGGCCTGCCCAGTTTCTGCTGCATCCTAGGCAGTGTGACCGGGACAGTGAAGAGCTGTTGCTGAGGAAGCCCAGGGCTTGGAGAGGCTCCGTGGTTCTGGGGTGGTGGCCAGTGGCTGGGGCTGGGGCTGGGGCTGGGACTGGGGCTGGGGCTGGGGCTGGGGCTGGGGCTAGGGCTCCTGAGGACAGAGTCCAAAGAGCTCATGCCTGGCGGGCCGCTGTCATCAACCAGCTGCTTGTCTGGAGGAAAGAGGTCCTTTTGAAGAAATTCTTACAGCCGAGGTCCGTGCCTTCCCAGAGGGTCATCGGGAACCATAAATATGTCTCCCACGAATGTGTACTGAAGCAGTCTCCTGGCAACAATTTCTCTCCAGGACGCCGACTCAGTCACAAACTCTCTCAGGTTATCATTGGTCACGATGATCCCCCCGGTCTTCTCTGCCAGGTGCAATAGGAACCTGTCATCATGAGAAGAGATTCTTTCTCGGGAGACCATCCGGGCAGGAGTCAGAGCCACTATGCTGAGGTCCTGGAGCTGGCCCAACAGGTGTTGTTCCATGAAGTGAGGATCCCGTCTCGTTCTCCACTGCGGGACAAACACGGTGATGTTTCTGTTGCCAAGCTTCCAGAAATACTCCACGGCGAGGGCTATTCCGTGGCAACTGAAGAACTTTTTCAGGCCATGGGCCATGGCCACGTTACTTCCGTCTATCACCACATGCTTCAGATCTGCCCTGCCGGGCTCATTTCTCAAGGCCAGACTGTATGGGGTCTTGAGGGCCTCTTGAAATCTCTGAACCCCTGTGAACGAGGCAGTGGGGTCCTCATAGGATCCACCCAATTCTGCGGATCCTGTCTCTGAAGGAAACAGCCGGGGCTGCTGCAGGAGTGGCTCAGAAATTGGGGGGCACCTCGGCTTAGGCTCAGGCAAGCCCCCTAAGTGTGAATGCTTTCCACGGGGAGGCTCCTTAGATTCTGCAAGCACAGGTCCCGCGGGTTGTTGAAAACCCTTGTCAGGCGTTCCTCCCTGGGCCAATGGGAAAGGTGGTGGGGGTTGCTGCCCTTGTTCGGTTTCCTCCTGAGCCGGGGGCGACTCAGGTTCCATGGGCTGTCTGTCCATCCCGGCCCCCTGACCCATCACGTACCCTAGTTTCTCCTTCGAGGGCCTTCGGTTCTCTCACTCCCCTTCTCTCGTGTCTCTGCAGCCTCAGTAACATCACAGCTAATTTCGCTTGTTGCACGACTACCACTTCTTGCAGTAGTGCTGCTTTTCCAGAGGCTATTGAGGTACGTTCTTGTTGGACACATATTGGTCCAAGCTTCTCGGAGAGAAAGTAGAGAAGGACAGCTGCAAGTCCAAGTACAAGCAGGCTGGTGATCGCGACGGTGATCAAGGCCCAAAGAACTGCCGCCATGGCTTTCCCGAGGAACCCCTCTAGGCCTTCAGTTTCCCCCCTCTCCAAAATGGAACCTCCTATGTGTTCTCCAGCAGGAGCCAGGTGAAACAGATGCATCCTCTGCAGAGGATCCCAGGGAATTTCTCCTCCTCCGAGGCTCTCCCTCAGACGTCTGCTCTCCTCTGAGACCTTTCTGTCAGATGTCCTCTGCCTCCTGCAATCTTGGTGGGTTCTCTCCTTCCCGATCAGGTTGGGTTCCACTGCAAACACTTCTGGTCCCTTCTGACTCTCGGGATTCACGTGCCTCTCTTCACCAGCACAGAACCGCACTCAGAAAATCAACAATGGGTGGCGGGTTGCTGGAGGGAAGGGGGTGGGGTGGCGATCCAGCACTCAGCTCCACCTCACTGCACAGTGAGAACTCAACTGAGCTGCTCTAGAGTGCTGCACTCTCTTTAAGAAGCCTCCCTTTCCTGGTGGGCGGATCCTATCTCTGATGCTTGCTGAGGAGTCCTTCTCTGATTGGCTCTTTGTCTGCCCCTCCACTAGACCTCACTTCCAATCAAGGCCCTCTCTCTTTCCAAACTAGAGTTCCTTACATTGTTTGGGATTAAGGTGTGTCCTAAGGGTGTGTCAGCCTTTCAGACAGGGGGATTTTCAGGTGTGTCAGTTCCAGCAGGCAGCCCATGAAGATCTCTTGGTGTAACCCCTTGCTAGAGCAGCCAGGTAGCATGATTGAAATTCCTTTACAACTGCCTCCCTCCTCCAGCAAACAAACAGACCAAAAACAATAAAAAACACAAAAACAAACAAACAAACAAACAAACCAGGCTAATTCCTTTTGCTTTTTGCCAAGTTGGACTCAAGTTCCACATGCTATTTATTGGATGATGATGCTGTAGGGTGTTCGAAGTTTACAATGATTTGATCATTTTAGGTGAGCAGTACATCTAGTCCTGCCCCTATCTGATTTGGTGAGCTATGATTTTCTGGACTGGTTGTTGGGCAATGTTATCTCATACTGCATATCTGGACATTCCTCTGCATCAGGGTGGAGAATTTTGGTATTCCTTTGCAACAGTGTGGGTCTTTTCTCAATTCACCTGCTTTTCCTTTTGTCCTTCTGCTTTCTGGAAAAGTACTGATTGAAGTTAGTTTATTATGGGGTATAGATTTCATAAAGTGCCCTGTAGAGCCAACTTGTTCCTTTCATTTTTCTGTATTTTTAAATATGTTTATGTCATGTATTGTGTATGTCATGTGTATAGCATTGTTGAGGCATGCACATATGAATAAGCTGCCCATCGGGATTGAAAAGGATGATCAAATCATGAGACAGACAGTGATGCTGGAAATTGATCTGGGGTCCTTTATGAGGGCAACAGACATTCAACTGCTAACTCATTGTCTTTCTCCAACTTATCTAAGTTTCTTTCCACTTCCGTTTCAAAATCATTGCTAAAACCCCACAGAAACCCCCACTGTTTTTCCAGGAGCTCATTTTGAAATAATTATAATTCCCATGAACTAGTCTCATTATAATAGTTTTAATATATTTTAAATAAATTTTAATAAAGTATAAATAGTCCATCATTCATTATTTTGACACATATTAAGTAAAGGTATTCCTGCTATATGATACATTTCTTCATTATTTACAGTTGCTTTGACAGCATCAAAGGTGGTAATACTTCAGAATAAAATAGACCTCTGCACCCTGCTGTCTGGAACCATTTCAGTGGTACCCAGAACACCAAGTATTTGTTCAAAAAGGCATGTAATGAAGACAGTTATTTTGATCTGTGGATACAGAGTCAGGAGTGGTGAGAGGATGGAATGATCCTTACATTAGATATAGAATGCATGACTATCTGATTTGCATGGATATCTCAGAATGAAAGAAAAAATGGTAAGTAGCTTCAAGTAGCTATTTCGATATAATAACAACACACACAGAGACATACACACAGGAACACACAGACACACCACACACATATACACAGACACACACATGAGTCTATGAAGTCTATGAAGTCACGGTTCCTCACCAGGAACTCACATAACAGTTATAGCGAATCCAAAACTATTTAGAAAACAAATACAATATCATAGCTTTATCTGTATTCTCTGTTTATGCCACTCAGGCACAATATTCCTCCGCAACAGTTTTGATGTGGTTTTTCAGAGGCTTTCTCATTGTATAGTAACTGCAGGAAGTCCTTTTAATATCTAAAATTGTGAGAGGAGAAAGGGTCTTAACTGACATACAGGTTTATATGAGATGTGAGTCTCACACCCATAAAACTATTAGAAGTATTCTAGCTTCAAATAAGAAGTAAACGATTACTCCAAGGTGGATTACAGATTTGAAAAAGCATTTCAAGATTCACAAAATTGGATTTTTTTAGATGGATGTATTTCTAAGTGCTGGGTGCCTTTTAATAGGAAGTTCATTAATAAAAAAATATGGGAATCCTTTTTCTAAAAAAAAAACACATTTACTTAGTTCAAGTTTCCTGATTTTTCAGGCATCATTGATTTTATGAATTAAACCCCTGATATCACTAATGGAGCTACTTTATGAATTTGCTGTTAGCACAAGGTGTAATAATTGATAAAGTAAGATTATGTAAAATCCATCATTAATTTTTGTTTAAATGCCTTTATTAATTATCAACTGCCTAAATATATCTGTACAAATATTCCTGTAAGATACTACTATTCTACTGCTGTAAGACTTACCATGATAAATTTGTTTGAAAACATAATTTGGTAGTAAAATAACAACTGGTTCCAAAATTTTATGAAAATTAAATTATATTGTAAAACCTAATTGGTCTCAACAAAGCCTTCATTGGAATATTTGTCTGTTTTGTTGGGTTTCTTATAACTCTACCTCCCTTCCAACTATTATCCAACCTAATCCCTTCCAACTCCCAGACACTAGGTAGTAGAGAAAGAATGATAAATGGGAAAGGGCCATAGATTTCTATGGACTATTTCCTGATGTTTATGCAGCTCTTATGCTATTTCCAGGTTTCCTGGGACAAGTCCAATCTTCGTCTTCAGGATATTCAGCAATGCAGCAAACCAGCAAGTCAGCAGTAGCAAATGTAACAGTCAATGCAGCAGCAAATGCAGCAGCAGGATGAACCTTAGCAGGACGGAGATCAGAAGCTGCCTTCTCTGTCTGGGAGTGCCCTCTGGCATGCAGACAATGGTTTCTTATCTGCTGTGGATTTCTTACCTGCTACATTTTACAGTTTGAGCACTGCAGAGCATTCATACTGTAATGAAGATGACACCATCTTCATAAATTCTGGCCCTATAACACGTGCTTCTAGTTGCAATATGTCACATATAGGCATTCTAAGAGAAAACATCATTTAAGACATGTTTATATACATATTATTTTATTTAAAACTTGTAACATGTTCCCCTTTAAGATTAAGAGTATTCATAGTAGTGGCGGGTTTTGGGGAGAAAAGATCTTATTCTACAAATGGGAACATGAAGGTTAGGCTAATTCTGTTGTTTCTTTGTCTACAGACAGTATTTACTGATATTGAATATTGTGTTTAACTATGTTGCACTATAAGAAAGAAAAGAGCCTTCCACCTGAGCATATATGCATTCAATTCTTGAGACTCACATGGTGGAGTGAATTGATAACACAAATTGTCCTCTGACCACAAGAACATATGTACCCATACACATAGTAATTAAAAAAGAAAAATTCGTTGAATATATTAATGCAATAAATAAATAAATAAATCCATTTAAGTTCATGTAATTAGCAAGTAAAATAATCTTGTTGTGAAAAGGGATTCTTCTCATATTGTAAGTGGCGATTAATATTTACTATTGATACATCTTTTAGTAACGCTGCTGTTAGTCCTAAACAGCTGTATAACCAAATCACCACACAGAGATTGGGTTTATTTAGTTAACCTAAATAAACAATCATTCCCAGTGATAATGAACTCAATCCTGTGTATGCAACAGAGCATACCTATATCTTCTTGAAAAAACAAGTAAATTAAATAAAGATTGGATATGACTACATCAAAACACTTTATAAATTATATATGATGATTTCCATAAAGATAGGTTCTATAGATTTATAGAAAAAAATAAGCTTATAATGAATGTCTGGGGGTATATCCAGTTTGGTCTCTGGACTCGGAACACAAACTTCACCCAGACAGAATGCACATCTGTTCCCAGCATTCAGGGAAGATAAGAGGTTATCCATACCTTCTGTTGAAGGAACACCTCAGGTTTCTTGAGTGATTCTCTATGAGAACATGGGCCTCCATACCTCTTACAGTGGCTGAAGTGCTGTCAGAAGAAGTTGGTCGCTGCTACATAGTTCTCAGTCTGTATCAACCATAATGGCTTTTTTGCTTTCTCCCAGCTACACAGAGAATTGTCTGTATCACTCTCATTTCAAAAGCTCTCTGGCTTTTTCTCTTTCTGCCCAATATTTTTCAAGTTCTGTTGAAATATAAAGAATTCCACCTAAAATAATTGTATCATGTATATGTATGTATGTATGTATGTATCAAAGCAGAGTCTCACTTTGTAGTAGCCCTTACTGGCCTGGAACTTGCTATATAGATGTGTCCTGAAACCTACAGAGATATACATACCTCTGCATCTTGAGTTCTGGAGAGTCTTGCACCATTACATCTGGATTGAATTACATCTGTGTGAGACATCACAATCCAATCATGAGAAGATAATCTTCACATGATAAGTGCTTCCCATATTAAAGGGAAGAAGATTATGTAAGAAGTGAGAATCTAGATAGTAAATTTCTGATTCTGTGTATCTCAGCATTATCAACAGTTCAGCATTTACTAATTTCTAGACATATCTGTATTGCTGAAGAGTTGTTTCAGCAGTAGAATCATACACTGTAGAGAATATCAGTTCACCTTCCAGAAATCATTTTGGGCAGCTTACAAGCACCTACAACTCCAGCTGCTAGGAATATGTCTCCTTCTTCTGGTCTTATTTGGTCCTGCACCCACATGCACAAAGCCATATTCTCCACAAATGCATTCACCCCATTAAATATAAAGGTTTAGAGACACTTGCTTGTCTTTTAATTTTGCAATATTCATTCCAGCAGAAAATTTAGAGGTTATTGTGCTAGTGTTCTTTCTACTTCTATGCACCACCTTCTTTCTAGAGAATCCCTCATTTTTTATTATGATAGATTCACTACATGTATCTGATTAATTTTAGTACCTCTTACACAAGGCTATTTTTGTCTTTTCTTCCTTCCCCCATTGAATACCTTCTTTCCAATAAGTCATCCTACTAATTTCACATCTTTTTGTATTTGTAGCTTACTTTGATATAAAAAGGTTACCTGCCTCGCATGGATGGGAGGTTGCTTACCTGAGTATGGACTAGTTCTTGTATCATCTGTACAAGATTGGGCACCTCAATATTTCATTACAGAAGGGGTCAGAGCTTATAGGGGCCTACCCTTTCCTGAGGGACTGTGGTGACTTAAAAAATGGTGTCACTTATTTTTTTTATTCTAAGCCTACATCATGACCTCAGTACTTTCCATATGCTCAGTTTTCACTTATTTGTAACCTCAAAAGGATAGGATTCAGTTCAGAGTAAACACACTAGAGTGAAATGTGAGATCTATATCATGAATAAAATCAAGTGGTCAGAGTCCAGGAAATATATGTTTTTATATATTTTCTTTATGAAAGAGTATGCTTAGTAGTTCCAAGCATTATTTCCCCTAACTTCTTGTAGAAATAGCTACAGAACTTACAAAACAAAACGATGGATACTCAGAAGTACTAGGAACTTGATCTAGCCAAGACATTCCACAATCTGCTGCCTTAATGGGTGTGTTGTTTTGTGTTTTGATAAATTATTTTCTGAAATGTCAAATAGATAGCATAATCATGGCCACCCAAGTGTGCATAATTTTACAAAGCTGACACATGCATGTCTTACTGTTTTGAGTTGGTCTTTCAGCCACAGATCAGCAGTGCATTCTTCAAGGATAAAAACTGAGCAAGTATTTTCTTTGTCACCTACAAGTGCAATTTACTGTCTTCGCAATTTTCCAACTTACAAATACAAAGCAAATGTAGGACATTAGAGAAATAAGTACACTAGGTGATTTATGGGGAAGGGGGTTTCATGATACCCAGAATAAACCAGTGTCACATGGTAGATGTAGTAACATTATTGATATCTGGTAAAAACAAACAAACAACAAAGGCAAAGAATGTAAAAAGTAAAACAGTAGCAGGGAAAAATCACATCTGAGTGTGTCAGAACCATGTGTGTGTTAGAACTGTACTGAGCTTCTACTGTGAAGAGCAAACAAATCAGAACTCAGTCACTCAGAAAACAGGGTCAAGGGAAATTCTCATCCTTACATTTCAGCAAATAGTAGGAAGAAAATGATTTCCTGTCATCTAAACATCAGTTTCCAGAAAGACAAATCAACAAGCACCTTGTGAAATGTATTCTAGTAAAAAGTATTTTTCCTTGGGATATTTTGCTAAAGATTCAGAAAGCTGCAAAGCTTTCTGATTTTACAAAGCTGCACAAGGTTAATATTTATTTGCTCAAAAGTTTTTTAACAAAATGACAGACATAAGATAAGTAAACAACAAAGGTAAGAGACACTATCCTAAGAATAAATCATAATATTGAACATAAGAGATGCTCACTTCACAAGTAGCTAAAAAAAAATCTATCAGAGCGTAATGCTGCAGTTTCATTATCTCAGACACGTAGACAGTGGGCACATTGCAAGTTCAAAACTAGCCTGGATTACAGACTGTGCAAAGCTAGCTAGCCTCCATAAATAGGACTGGGGCTAACTAAAGCTAACTGACATGTGAATGGCCCTTTGTCTTGTCACTTTTACTCTAGAAAAAAAATCCAATGGACAACAATGCTACAGATACAAGACAACAACAACATCACTAGACACATGGCATAAGAAAACGAGGAAAGGTGTAATTTTTTTTGCTATTCTTTTGCATAAAAAGGAAATATTCAAACACATACCTTGGCTATTATAATTACAAACCAAAAACAAATGTTCTAAACTTCCAGGTAAATGATTTGCTTTGTTCTACGTATTAGAGTTACATCTGGTTTCATGTTCATGTAGAGACACATAATAATAAATTCTGATTTTTGTACTATTTATACTGAATAGTAGAAAGATTAAAACAAATGCAGGGATGATTTGCTTTAAACAATCAAACAAGGGAGAGCTTCACAAAATAAAGACAGGAATAGCATAGTAGAATTTTTATGTACCATTTTTCTGTCTAGATTAAATATATTAATTTTTAAGTGCATTGAAAGATCAATAGAGAAAGTGGTTTAATAATCCAAAATTACAGAATCAGTTTTCCTTGGGGGTGGAAATCAGAGCA